>NC_022018.1:51556837-51560289 GCF_000317375.1 Microtus ochrogaster
CATCACAGATGGACTAATCATGGCCAGTATGTTCTTACACCCCCAGCAAGGTGAGTAGCTTTCAACTTTCTCGGGTGACACTGGTGGCTGCTGCGCACCGCGCCCCCGTGTCTGCACTCTGTGTGCTAGCACCCAGTTGTCGAGCTTCGGGCAAGGGGCTGGAGGTTAAAATACACAGACACACACACAGACAGAGAGACAGCGACACAGGTCATCCTTGAATTCCCCAAGAATGCCCCCTTTATTGTGTTCAGGGGCAGATTATATAGAGATAGCCATGCCCCAGCCAAACCCACCAGAAACCACTCTCCTGCCATCAGGAACTCCTGAAGGTCTCGTGCTCAGAGCAGCGGTAGGCACTCAGATCAGGGGATTACAAGAAATTCAAGATCTGGGGTCTCAGTGCTCCCAACAGTGGCAATCATACTGGTTATTTACAGGCCCTCCCACTCCGGTTGACTGATGCTCAGCTTCTAAATGGGATTCACTGTCTTAAATACTCCCCCCAGCACCCAGGTATTAGGGGAATCCTGTTCAGTAGCAAGTACATGTTTCCGCCCCCCAGCTTGCCTGTTTTATGTTTGATATAACTTTAGAACTTTTTACGAATCGGTACTAGATGGAACCAGAGATATTTAAGTCAAAAAATAAAGTTGTTAATGATAAACACTATAAATTTATAGATTCAGAAATGTGTTATGATCTCCACAGAAAGGGATTGAGTGGGTGGTAGTTGTTTTTACTTCTTAACATTCCCAAAAGGGGAGGGACATGGAAAGAATTGTTTATAGAAAGAAGCAGGCTGTGAGCCTATGAAGAGTGTTGGAAGCTGGCAAGATGACTCAGCAGTTAAGAGCAGGCGCTACACAATCTTAAGGACTAACATTCAGAACCAACCACTCACATCACATAACAAGCAGGATGTTTCACGCATACCTGATACCCCAGATTTGAGGGGGGCAAAGATAGAAGGAGGACTAGGAGTTGTTGTCTTCCAGACTAGTCAAAGCTGAGGATCAACAACAAGCCCCAGGTTCAAGGGGGCGGGGACCCTGACACAAAGGAACAAGTAAACTGATAGCCAGAAACCTAATGCCTCATTCTGGCATCTAGCGGCACACATGCCCAAGTGAGAACTCTTGCACACACATGTGCACATACACTCACACAGAGAGACACGTACATACATTCAAGTAAATAAGCAAATAACTCAATCCTTTAAAAACCAACACTGCTTACTTGATGACTGGATCAAGGTCATTGTCACAGTTTGTAAGATAGCTTTCAAGAACTAGAACTTTACAGTTTGAACAAGCTTCATAGGCACAACACCTTAAACAAGAGGAGAAATGAACAAAAATAGCCTTAAATTTGTATACCATACCAATATAAAATGTTTGAGACTAGAAGTTGCTTTTTAGTGGATTCTATCTTCTATCCTTTTATCCTATCATTCCTATATCTCCCCTCTCATTTCTTTTCATCCCCTATCCCTGTTTTCTTTTCTTCATCCAGGTGTAGAGGTGACAGCTAGAGAAGATGGGGCCCTGGGACGCACGAGGTGGAGTGCACCCGATCTGCTCCAACAACCTTCTCCACATCTCTGGTAGTACTACCATCAAGATACAACATCCCTCAAAAGCTGTAATGAAGTCCCTGGTATGGTTCCGATACCTTTAGAGGTTTCCTCTTCTCTGGACAAATGAGAGACCAGATGCATCCCAGGATGCCCTCCTGGGGTTGCTTTGGATACCGTAAATATGCTCCATCAAAAGACAGAGAGTTGTTGTAACACTGTAATACATAGAAAATACCCAGGCATGGTGGTTCCTTTGGTATTCCACCATGCAGGAGGCTGAGGCAGGAAAACTGAGTGAGAACCCAGAGTGAGAACCCAGTTTAGGCTATGTAGTTCCAAGCATCCTGAGCTATAGTGTAAAATCCAGACTCAGAAGAATGTGGAGTCAGAAATCCTTGTAGGATTCAGATTCTGTATGTTATAAAAATGATTTTTCTTTATATATATATATATATATATATATATATATATGGTTTTAATGACATATTACTAGGCCCAACCCCTGAGATTCATTGCACACGCTGTTCAGGGTGCTATGTGGTTTTTGTGCTGTTGAGGCACAGTGCACCCCTAGGCTGTTGGCTCTGAAGCAGACAGACCCTCGTTCTGCACATCATCATCCACGTGGGAAAGTCCTCAGGTCCCTCGCCCAGCTGCCGTATGACAAAATAAGGCTCGGTATCATAAAACACTAAAATAATACCCAAGCTATACAAGCCAGATGCCATTCACACGTTCAGTGACTCGAATCATGATTCTCATACAGAATAACATGCTTTTTCATTCAATCTGTTGCCTCAGAAATATTTAACACATTAAGACACAGGCAAAAAAATTACATATTGATTTATTTTTGCCTATTTAATCTCCTTAAGATATAGTCAAACTTTTATCCCTACAGATTTAACTTGGCAGCCAGATATATTTATTATCCTTCCTGGGTAAACAGCACCGATTTCTTACAACCAAGCTGTCATCATATAAAACAAGTGGGTGAACAGTTACTCACAGCTGGGGCATCTAAACTGTTGATGGTGTCCAGTCACAGGTTACTACCAACTGGGAGGTGATTGTCGCGGCTCTACCTCGTCCAGCAAGGATGACGCGACCACCGGAGCTCTTCTCACTGCAGTTTATTCCAGGACTTTATTCATTTTCTCTCTCTTTTCCCCTCTCTCTCCGGGCAAACCTCTCCCAGCCCTTAAGAAGGCATAGGCTGCCAATCCCGGATTGCCAGGTGGGCACTGCCCATAGGCCCACACATATGCAAGCAGCTGATAATCATTGCATTATCATAGCATAGGTCAGGCCTTAGCCATCTCAGGAGTTGATTATACATCTCCATCAGGTGTGATTCCACGCAGCTCACTACAGGTGATGACTCAGTGGTCCACGGAGGTTAGTTCATAAACGTATGTAGCGGCGTAAACGAATGCAGACAGATTGTAAATATATATATATACAACTTTAATAGACTTACAGAACCACCGTTCCCGCGGAGACCAGGAAAACAGAAGCAGTGGCTGGGAGCACGCTCACCAAATTTATATGCAAACATTAGCCCGAGGCAAACACGCCCCCTAAGGGGCGGGACTTATCCCTACATCTCCCCTTTTTGTCTAAATAAGACAGAACTAAACCAAATACAACCATATACAATAATAACAAATAATAAATATAACAAACAATATTGAGAGCAAAAGTTTTGCTAAACATTCTATCTCAAGGAGTCTAAATAATGTAGAGTAACTACAATTATATAATCTTCAACTCCGTCAAAGATCTGAGAAGGGAATAAATATTACTTAACAAATGAGATATATCCAAAATGTGCAACAATTAACAGAGACAACTGACTACCTGGGCAATCACC
>NC_022018.1:51562444-51590731 GCF_000317375.1 Microtus ochrogaster
TGAGCTCAGACTCAACAGCTCTCCTCTCAGGAGCAGACACTTCAGGAGAGACGCCATGCTCCCATCTCCAGGGCGGACGCGAGAGCTCTGCTCTCTGAGGCACACGCGATGAAGCTTCGACCCAGGATGGACGTAGGCTAGAATCTTCCCGGTAAGACGGTGCTCACTAAGACTGGTGCTCACAGATTATTAGAGATGGGTTGATCGGGATATCAGAATTAGCCAGTAAGGGCTAGAGCTAAAGAGCCAAGCACTGTTTAAATTAATGCAATCTGTGTGTTGTTATTTCGGGGCATAAGCTAGCCAGGCTGCTGGGGTGCTGGGAACGCAGCCCCGCCGCTCATATTGCTACAAACATACACAAATTACAAACCCAAGAGGGGGAAACACGCTTACCGAACCGGTCAGAGGCTGTCACAGACATTAAACTGCAAGAAAACAATTTCAATTCACATTCACTTAATAGAAAGCGACAGTGGTTTTGCCCCCCCCCCCCCCCCGCTAATAGGTTGAATGGCAAAAGTTCCCGCTATGTAAATCTGGTTCCTTGCCCTGAATGCTGCTAATCACGGGTCCCAGGCTGGTTCTAATGTCCACTGGGATATACAAATGGCTGTTGGTATTGTCATGACACAAAGGGTCTGTCAAATCTTTCCCTCCGCTAGCCCTTCACATTCTCCTTGTTTTTTTGTCAGCCCCCATCACCACAACCCCCTCATTTTTCCCACATTAAAGCTGTGCGTAAATAAAGGACAGGCCGTGGCCTATCATCAGGTGACAGATCACCCTGGATGGCTCTGAAGAACAGAGGCACTGTCATCTGTCTGATCCCTCTCACGTTCCCTGTCAGCCTTGCCACCTCGGGTGGCATGTCCCATCATCTGAACAAGATGAATACAGCAATGTAAACATCCGCTCAGGAGCCAAGTCAATCAACAGACCCTAGCTGCAGAGAAGCCCTTTGAGGCTGGGGAAGAAAAGCATGCTGGGAGAAAGTCATATTCCATCTCCATAGCTTACTTCTGCTTCTGCTAGGCATGACTTCAGTGAATTGGACAGGGTGGGGGAGTAAATACGTTTGTTTCTAAGCTGGGGTTTGGGGGCAGAATCATGTTTCCCCCATGAAACTTAGTGGACTCAATACAAATCCTTCCATTCTAGTGCCAAATAATAATTCATTTCCCTGATCTTACAAAAGAGTATATTGAAGTCGCTGTCTGAAAGTGTTGCCACTGAGTTCTGTGCCACTAATGAACAGGGAAGTTTAGCCAAGTGGGAAGAGAAAACAGCACAGGAGATGAGGCAACATCTTACTGGGTGAGCTGAAGTGGCATTTGGAAGGATAGTTGAGAGCGTTGCTCCAAAACAAATAATGAACCGTGTATTAAAATAAACAAAGTCATAAAAATGTCAGGAGGAGAGCCAGAATAATAATGACTCCCTAGACTGAGAAAATTCAAAGGATAATGGAACTTTTCCTAAATGAAAACAGCTGGAACCAGTTGTCCCCACAGATCTCCATCTTTTCCCGTTGTGATTTAGAAGCTCTTTGGTGCCACCATTTTAGAAATCCCATTTCTTATGCACCATGAGAAACAAGACCGGTAGCTTTCTCTGTTTCAAGAAAATAAGTAATTGTCGTCGATCATCTCATAGTTCTTTAGTGTGTGTGATGGTTAATTTTGACTGTCAACTTGACGAGATTAAGAAATAACATTGACATCAGATAAATGCAACTCTGTGTATTTGTAAGAATCTCTGCAGAGAATTAACACTGGGAAGGCTGTGCATGAAGGTGAGATGGACCAACTCATGGGCTGGTTTCTGGCCCAGACTAATTAAAAAAAAAAAAAGCCAAAAGGAAAAAGTCAACTGAGTGGCGCCACGCCCTGCGCGCAGGTTCCTGATCCCTGGAGATGTGAAGAGTCCTCGCTCTGTGCTCCCGCCAGCAGCTCATGCGCTGCCATCTCAGTCTCCATCTCTGCTCTGAGAACCGCGCCTTCGGAAACTGGGAGACAGGGTAAGTCCTGCTTCCCTTAAATTGTGCCTTGTCACAGCACTGAGAAAAGCACCCCCACAAAACTGTGTTTATAGCAGGAAGACAAATAATGACACTGGATCCCTGGCACAGAGTTCCTTCAAATTCAGTCTGAGAGTAGCATGGGAGCCTATTTAGCAAAGCATTGGTTTCTCCAAGCTTACTGGTTCTGTAGCTTTATCAAGCCCATACATAAACACCCAGCAGTACAAGGCAGGCAAGCAATTTACCCCAAAGCCTTGGTGATTCTGAGATGGCGAGTCTATCTGTAGTATCAAATTAAAAGCCACTGAGCATGGAGCTGATAGCGCTACATCCCTGGACCTGTGGACTGAAGATTGCATCTTGGGGTCTTAACTTTGCAAACATATGTTATTGTTACTTCCTTTTCCTGCTCCCACTTCATCTCCCTTTATAGCTAACAATGTCACTCATCAGCCCCTGTTCTCTAGTCTGACTTGTCTGGAAGTAGGCTGCTATTAGTTACATTATTCCTATTCCTAGTCTGTCTTTACTGTAGCCATTTTACCTAAGCATGCCCAGTGACCCAAGAATTCCACTACTAAACATTTAACATTAAGATCAAGGACTAGCTTTAGGATTTTCCTTTCAGTGTGTTTTTAATAGGGGAGAAATAACAACCTTCAAGCTCAAAATACTATATAAGATTCTATGAATTAAAATTGCCTATGTACAACAACATATTTTATTTAGGGAAGGAAATGATTCTATAGATTAATACTATTGGGCATGAAATAATTACTACAGTGTTGTCTTTTTACTGGAAAAATCAAGTTATTAGGCCAGCATATATTAAAAGGTTTCCATTTTATAAGATAAAACTTCCAATTATGTATCTATTTATCTGCATATATATTCACATCCTTAATTAAGAATATGAAAATATATACTAATGTGTCCCTCAGAGATATCTATGAAAGAATGATTTTACATATGTTGATGTCATTGGTATTTATGGTATAATATTTTAAAATTAAATATGAACTACCCAATATTAAAAATAATAACCATCCCTCAAACCTTAGATCATCTTTATCTATTTCATGTTGATCCCAATTCATCATCACTACCCCTGTATCTATTTTGCATTGTTTTGTGTCACTCAGTCTTTGTACAATGCACACATATATCACTAGAGTAGAAATCTCAAAAATGAGAGTCCTACCAAGTTCATCCTTGCAAGTACACCTGCTGCGGGTGCTTTAAAAACTGGAGTCCAAATCAACAGTGTGTGCCTGATTGGGAGTTCTAGAACTTGGCTGTGTGGTAGGTTCACTTGGGAAGTACTTTAGTTTTATCCAGACATTTCTTCCTCTGCAAGCATGCTCACCCCACCTATCCTAAGGCTAAAGTGTCATGATTTTAATCCCAGCCCTTGCAAAAGTATCTAAGCAATGGTTAACTGGCTGGATTTCAACATTAAGGTACCCGATATTGTAAGTCTGTAATAAACGTTTATTCCCCTACCATGACCCTGATCACCAGAGCTTATGTTCAGGGATTACCTGCCTTCAGGAGTTCTCCACCTACGTGCCTTTACTTACCTTATTCCTGTCTCCCTGGTACTCTCAAGTTGTGTTTCTGAAAGTCAATTTGCCTTTTAGCCTGACAGTAACTATTTTGTAAGTATAAATCCTTTAATCTGCCTGGCCCAGGGAAATAAGTTAGGCTCAAGAATGAAGCTTCCAGATCAGGACGGAGGGTCTGAACAATGGGCCCACTGTTCAGAGAGTTCAGAAGGGGGTTCAGCCCTGGTATAAGAGATGATGAGCCACAGTGAAGAGTGGCTCACAGAAATCACTATCTGGTTGTAGAGTCATGGAAAGGCAATGCCCCCAAACAAGGCATTCTGTCGACCTTGACCTAGGGAAACAACACATAGCAGACATGTGGGATCCCAGCAGGGTAACAGCCAACAAATATACAAAGAATTGTTTCAGATCCCTCCTTTTCCAAAATCCAGAGCACAGCTAAGTACTGCCACTGTCACCTGTTGCCCTGTTACTTACTCATGGCTTTGACCCCTGGTATCATTTTTGGCCCTGAGCTCCAACTTGTCTGGTTCTAAATCCCAGGTTCCCTTCAAACTTTGTCATTGTTGATCAGGCCCAACCCAGAAAGAGACTGTGGGTCTGATCAAAGGAAAAAGCTGCTGAGATAGAAGGTGAGGGGAAAAAATTAAAAAAGAAGACAGGACATTGAAATTGAACTGGGCTTTTAGAGTATCTCATTGCTCTAGACCACATTCTCCAGGTGCAGCAATTCCATGTACTGTACACACAGCACCTTTAATTACCTTGTTACTAAACAGCAAACCCTTCTCCATGGAGTTCAAACTCATCTGTCCTAGAAACTCCTCTGCTGCAGGTTTTCAAACTCCATTGCCATGAGATATACAGCTCCAAGTTCCTACTTGACACCAATATACCCAGCAGGAATAAATTGCAGTTGAGTTCAGTGTCCACAACCAGGACAATCGGGGGAGTTAAAATATGTGTGCTTGCAAACTGGCTTCAGTACCACATTTTTGTTTGTTTCTTTAAGTGCCCTAAGTTCTTCTGTCTGCAACCAAAATGATACAGCACAACTACCCCACACTGTAGGAGCCATTTGGAACAGCTGTGAAGGTGTTTGTTTAGGGGAAAAGGGTCTCTTGGTATCAGGTGACTTTAATATTTTACAAATACGTTTAGGGTCAGTGATATGAGTCAGGGAGTAGGGAACCTCCGGTCAAGCATGATGACTCAGAGTCTGACCCCCAGAACACCCGTAGTGGAAGGAAAAAAACGGACTCCTGCAGATTGTCCTCTGACTTACACATGCATGCCTAAGTGCACACACACAAACACACACACACACACACACACACACACAGAAATTGTATTCCACATAGATAGGTAATCTTCAAACACTTCAAAGAACTGTAGAATATGGCATTTAAATAATTTAGGATTCTGTTGATGTAAGACATATTGCTCCTGGCAGCACCAATCTATTCAGGAGAGAATGTTTTCTTCTAGGCAAAACTGACCTTTGGGCAAATAACTGCCCCTGCCTCGACTACTGACAAAATGCATGGTATCACACTGGACAAGCAGGATAGAAGCAAAAACACTGCCAAACATTACCAAGACAGGGAAAGACAGTTTTACAAATTTTCCTGCCTCTGAAAATGATCTGTCAGATACTTTAGGCCTTAACCAAAAGTTGGTTGCCCCAAAGGTGCAAATGAGAATTTGGGTGATTGCATAGGTAGCCAGTTGTCTCTGTCATTTCTTACATCTTTTGGAAGTTGCCTGATTGTATTTCCTGTTTACTCAGGTAATATTATTTCCCTTCTCAGGTCTTTGATGGGGTTAAAGACTAGATAGTGTAGTTACTTTCCTCTCATGACTTAGCCAAGCCATTTTAAATAAAAGACTTAGACTCCTTAGGATATTTAAACATTTAGCATATGTTTCTTGTTTGATGTTGTTCATGCTTTTTGTAATTCTAATTTTTATGTATGTCTATGTCTCTTCTTTTCCACATACAATACTTGATATTTGTTCTCATTGTACATAGTTTTGTATTAGGCTTAGAACTCTCTTATTTAGACAAAAGGGGGAGGTGTTATGGGAACTCCTTCAGCCAATAGCTTTAAAAATACTGGCCCACTTTGGACGTGGTCTCATGTACTATAGAAGCACATAAAAAGCATTTATGGCCTTCTTTGTTGCTGGATTCAATTCCAGTTCCCAGCACATGCAGAGGACTGTGTATCACTACCTACTGTGAGTTTATCCCCAAATAAATAAATCTTTGTTATACTCCATTCCAGGCTATTGTGGAACTCTTTGGAATGATTACAGTCTAGCTCCAGATTCAACGAGGGACCCCTCACTGAAGCAGAGAGTAACAGAGCAGGACATCCAACATCCTTTCTCTGTCCTATGCATGCATGCACAAGTCTATACACACACACATGTATACACATATACATACACACACATATACACACATACATGTACATACACAAATAAAAAAGAAAAAGAAAATTCAACACAGCACCTATGTTTGGAAATATCCAATGACTCAATTCAAGGATTCTTTATGTTCTAGAAAAATGTAGGACAAAATTCTGCTAATCATCAAAGAACTTTAAGCCATTTAAAAGAACACTTAATTTTAATACAAATTTTACAGAATTAACCTTCACTTCACAAATGTAAAACAACTTTCTGGCTTTGGGAAGACACTTCACCCTCAAGCTATTTTTGCCATTTTATGAAAACTGAAAAAGTTCAACTCTGATGGGAATTATCCAGAGAGACTTATAAAGATTTGCAAGCGTCTATCCCAGATAAGTACCTTGGCACTAATCTGTCATATCACCCTCCTGCTTCAGGTCTAACGTAGAGACATTAAAGCGTACTATAAGAATTACAATGCTTAAAAAAGAAATACTCAAAGAGTTTTCATAAGGAAGAGCATGTGCGCCGCTATGATAAGTCCCTTAATGAACTTTCCACATCAGAGTCATTTTGGCTAAAATTAATTACCCAAAATTTTCCAATTGAATCAGAGGAGCTGTAGAGGATGCCCTTCTGTGTCAGCATGCAAAATTGAGCCCACCCGCATCTGCTTTCATTCAAAACTTCTGTGGACGGGCATTTTCACTTGGCTCGCTCCGTAAGTGATTCAGAAGGTGGAACAGCAAAAAGATAAGAGTGTTCATTAAATGATTACAGTCGCTGGAACTGGGAAATTTTCATAAAGATTTCGGAGAGAAAATGAGACTTTAGCAAATCCTGGCTATGTTGTTCATTGCTAGAATGAAGGTGAAATCTCACCCATCCCTGTGACCAGCCGTGATCCTTATTCAAATGAAGCCCCCCGAAGCCTCCAGTGATTTAGGAGCTAAGATTTGAGCTGAGATGACCAGGAATAGATGCGCATTAAAGCTTCTGCCTGTGTGCGGAATGTGCACTCATATGTTATGTTTACTGCATGCCTGGCCAGGAAAATGTTTGAGCTTGACAACAAGGTGTCTTTGCACAAGTGGTCACCCTGTCAATGTATCCATTCTTTTATACCCATATCATCTTCGGCAGTAGAGAATCCGCCTGCCCCAAGGAAGCTAGAAGCAGAGACAATGCAACCAGAGAGATGATCTGGTTCCCGTAAAGCCTACCACTAGATGTGCACCCAAGGAATTTGTTCTTTACACTGCCGGGAAACTCACACCCATCCTACTGTATCTGAGCCCCGAACTGCTTTCCTTCAGAATTTTGAGAAGCAGCCCCAGGGGTGCATGAAGTCACACATCAGAGCACAGCTGTGGGTGGGGCAGTGGCATCTCTGCTACCAAAGGGTCAAGCACTTCCAAAGGAATGCATTTAACCTCACAATCTGTAAAGCTTTGATGGATCAGAACCTGAGTGCCTCGAGCTTAGTTCTGCGAAAGGAGGCACACATTGCCCCTGTTATAATCAAAATGCGATGTTGAGAAGTGTTGATGGAGCTCCCAAACATTACAAAAGTTAATTTGTCTCTGGGGTACCAAGTATTCTTAGAATAGCTGAACTAGAAGAGTTGTACTTGATGCTCTCTATGTGGAATCTCGTAGCGACAGTTTCCTTCAATAGGACAGGTTTGAGTCAAAGCAATGGTATGAAATAGGTGCTACATTTGCAGAGGTGGGGAAGAAGGGAGACTGCTGACAACTATTATTTTATATTTCTATGCAATATAACTTGATGTGGTCTGAAAGTCAGAGTGCCGTGAAGAACTGGAGAGGGCTGGAGAGAAGGCTGAAGAGCATGGTTGAGAGCACACACTGCTCTCCCAGAGGACCTGAGTTCAATTTCCAGGACCCACATGAGGATGGGGTAGGGGGAGGCTCCTGTAACTCCTACTCTAAGGAATCCTATGTTTTTGTTTGTTTGTTTGTGTTTTGAGACAGGGTTTCTCTGTATAACAGCCCTAGCTGTCCTGAAACTAGTTATGTAGATGAGGCTGACCTTGAACTCACAGAGATTCGCGTGCCTCTGCCTCCTGACTGCTGGGATTAAAGGCGTGCACCACCACCACCTGGCCTCAGATGCTTTCTGACCTCAGCAGGCACTTCGCTCACTTGTATGAGCACTCGCATGCATGTGTGCACGCACACACCATTTTAAGATATTTAAAGACATTAATACCTGGATTTGTGAAATTGGGACTTTTAAAATAATTATTTCTGAGGAATAAACCTAGTATACTATTGGTTGACCAGAGAACAGAAACAGCACTCAATAGCTATACGGAGATCTAGTTATAAAAATACATCACAGTGAAAAAAAAATAGATGGACATAACCTAGGCAAAGAAGTAAAGCAACAGAGAAAATTCAACCTCAATCCAGACTTTGCTTCACTCTAACTTCATGTTTCCCAAACCACATGATGAGGCACCCTAGGTATTGGGGTGAACTAAAATGGGGGACATGGGGACATTTTGTTTGTTTTTTGTTTTGTTTTTTTTGTTTGGATTTTGTGTGTGTGTGTGTGTGTGTGTGTTTTTCACTTTGTTTTTCGAGACAGAGTTTCTGTGTGTAGAACTGACTGTCCTGGAACTCACACTGTAGACCAGAATGGCCTCAAACTCACCTGCCTCTGCCTCTCGAATGCTGGGATTGAAAGTGAATGCTATCACCACCCTGCTCACATAGGGGATACTTTAAAAGAAAAGAATGAGATTTGTAAGAACTATACAAACTATTACCAAGAAATCCATTTATACCTAGATGAATTTATTAATCAGATCAGCTTAGACTAAAGTACAACTAATCAATAGAACTGTAAATATTTCTTTGGCCTAGGACAATTATGAAGACTTTAATGAGACGAAGTACACTTGGGAGCCTCTGGTACAGTCAGTTGAGGGCAGCTGGCATCCCTATCCCAAATCTGTGGATACAAACAAACAAATAAAAATACCTTCCAGTCCTATTCTGTGGAATGGCTCAGGAATAAGATAATCATTTTGTAAATACTATATTATTTAATATGAGAAATTTATATATCTTCATTTTATCTTTAAAAGACATTTTCAGGTTTGATGTAGGTGGGAAACACATTTGATTGCTGTTCTATTTCTTCTTACGCTGTGAGGCAGAACTCACAAAACATCAAGAGCTCACAGACTGCTCAGTTTCTTAGCACATGATTTGTGAACTGCTGGATGTTCAAGAAGGACGGCGTGAACGAGACACACACTTCCAACAGCAGCTGAGCTGTTTCATGGCACAGACGATGGTGAGAAGGTAATAGTGGGGCAAAGGGTTCTGGAGTACATAGTATTTCTGCTCAGCATAAACCTTGTGGAAATTAAATCCTTGGTATTTACCCTGCTGCCATCCTTAAGACCTTTGAGTGCCATTTATCAATGAGGGAGTACTATATAGATAATTGTAATTATTGTAAAACCTCACCACTGTTTCTTCCTCAGATGCTTTTTTATACCCCCTGAGGCTTTACTTTTTAGAGGAGTTCAATGGTAGCCTGCCTCAGGATGACTCTGTTCGCTTGGATGTTCAAGAGTTTAGGAGACTCAACCTGAATGAGTTGCAACATCACCTGGAGTTTCTTTCCTTAATAACTTCAGTTTTAACTTGACCTCAAAGAGGAGTTCACTTGAGACTCAGATTGCAGAAGGGAACCATCTGCCAAAACATTCTGAATGAAGCCACCCAGAAGATGCAGAAGGGACCCAGTTTATTCTCCCTGTCCTCTGTTCTGTGCCCAGCTCTTCCACCTCAGATGTCCACAGTGATTGACAACAGCCCACTACCATGTGCTTGGTGACATTCCACAGGAGCAGAGCTGTACCAAAGTACAGTAACTGAAGACCCTCCACGGCCTTCCCCTTCATCTCTGTGACTGGTCATTCCGAGTCTTACTGGACCCTCAGTTCCTCAGCTCCTCCTACTCTGGGGAAGTCTATTCCTGACTTAACCTCCTCTTTCTCCCTTACAGTGGGTCTCTGTCTGACTGCTGCATATAGCCCTTGCAGACATCTCAACTGATACAGGAAACATGATAAATGATTTCCCCATAAATGTGATTTATGGTTTTTCTTGTTAGCGGGTTTCCTCTGGGGGGCACTGAATTAAAATGCAAAGTATCTCTTATTGATCACTAGTTCTGCTTTTAAAATTATCCTGCATGGTTGTTCTTTAAATATTTCTCTTGACGAAAACAATGGCTTGGGTGGAGATACATACCTGGATGGGTGATCAAAACTGTATTAAAGTTATCCAAATATCTTGTGAACTGTTTTAGCATGGGAAGAAGAAAGACGTAACTAAAGCCAGGGAAATGGTCCTATTTGGTGCAGCTGCCTCTTAGTCAACTAGTTTCTCACCAGATTAATAAATAACTTTCAAAAGGGGTGCAGGAGTGTCTGCTATCTGTGGAAGTGCCTGTGGATTCCAACCTGTTCCATAGAGGAGCTTATCAACCTCTGATAACTCAGCAGTGAGCCTGGGGTGATGCTCTTCCCTGGGCAAACAAAAAAGCCATTCTTCTTAGGTAACAAAAGATGAAGCTACTTATTAGCAATTCGCTACAAAGGAAGGAAAAAGGCCTGGAAATGAGGAGTCAAGCCAAGCTTGGTGTCTATTATTCACACAAAACCTCCTAGTAATGACAACTACCCCAGTCGCGGGAAAGTCCTATTCACGGAGACCCCTTTTCGTGCTCCTTTGTCACAACTAGAGATGGTAGATAACTCCCAGCGGCTGTCAAAATTAAAATCAAACCATTTTCATAAAAGAAAATAGGCTATTCCTGTTTGTGGCTTTCATACAAAATATATGGTGATGAATTTCTGAAATATTTAATTTATCATTTCACCCTGCAGAGAATCTAGGTTTGAAAGCAGTACATTTTCTATATTGTTGACATCCTTCTTTTAAAAACAGCATCCTGGCTGAGGTGGAGAACTGCACTTCTGAATTTCAGTCTACTGAGTTTATTCCCAGAGATCATTTTTTTTTCTATATTATCTCAGAGTTGCAGGCTTCATCAAAGGCCATCAGATGCCCTGGGTTTTGTCAAATATCCCAATGTTATTTTACCTGATAAATTATCACTTGCTATCAGCCTTTTGAATTTTCAAAGAATGAGAAACAATAAATCTATTTTTATCCAAAATAATCATCTTGCATTAAAAACCAAACTCAAAATTCTAACGAAAGTCAGAGGCAAAATATTAGCAGGTTCATAACTGGTAAGGCTTAAGCTTATTTCATAATTCATCTGTATTTCTTTCTTAATGAGCATGGGGGCCCACCCCCAAAAACGCAAACATGGAGGGAGCGAAGCTGCACCCAGCACAATGTTGATTTGAAGTACGGACTTGAAACATGAATTAGGGTCATGTCACAGCGGTTGCTGTGTACAAACACCAGAGGCTGAACTCAGATATTGCTGCTATCTAGGTGTTATTTTAATGTCTTTTAAGACAATCCTTATATAAGGTGACATGGCACCACTGCGATCTTTAAGAACTCTGGAGGTCACAAATGGATATTGCATTTTCTGATCCTGAAAATACTTAGAAAGCAAACCACCAAGACAAGAAGATAGTAGACAGCTGAGTCCTGTTAGATGTGCCCTCCTGTAGCGAATCTGAACCCCAAGAAGCATCTCTGTTCAGGGGGTACATGCATGTGCAGATGCATGCTTGCATGTGTATATGTGCACACAGAGATAAGATGCCCTCAGTGCCATTTTTCAGACACCTCCCACTTTTTGTTTGAGGCACGGTCTCTCTCATTGGCCAGTATTTTGCCAAGCAGTCCAGGATAGAAGCGCAGTAGGCCTCAGAGATTCAACTGCTCCAGATCCATCACACTGGGTCTCTAGGCGTGGTCTGCCACACTCAACTTTTCCCGTGACTTCTAGAGATCCATCTTCAGGTTTTCATGGTTGCACAAGTGCATTACCTACTGAGTCATCTCCCAACCAAAGAAACATTTTATTTTTTATGGGTCACCATATGATTCAAGTTAGAAGAACTTAGGACCCAGTAACTTAATGGCTTCACACAACCACAAATATTAGTGAACAGCAAAGTTCTTATCATATGATAAGTTATCAATAAGAATTGGTCTTAAAATATGGGTCAGGGCTGGAGAGTCTTTTACATGTGGAAATATATGCTACACAAAAAAACCTGATACTTTCAACATCTGTCAGTGCTAGACAATAACTCACCCATATAAAATCTACTAATAGGTAGGAATTACAGAAACCATACATATCTGAGTAGATTGATAGAGATGCCAACATATGAAAATGAATCTAAGAATAGTGCGCAAAATAGAAAATGAAAGAACATATCTCTGAAATATCTAAATTTTTATAAATTTACATACATATAACTAGGAAGAAAAATTTGTATATAGACTATACAACCTGACTGAAAAATTCCATGTCTAGAAATTTTTCCTAATGGCAAATAGCAAGTTTCTATTGCAAAGAGCTATGTAAGTGGAAACTGGGAAAACATCATATGCCATTTCATAATTAAATTCTGCTCAACAGATTAAAATTACACTTCAAGTCCTACTTTGATGTTTGTTAGTTTAGAAAGACTAGAGATCACAGTGTATGTGACCACAGTTTGTGAATAAGTGTTCTTTATATTCATAATCATTCTAGTTAGGATTACAATTGTGGCAATAGAACAACATGACCAAGGACAAGTTGGTGGTGGGGGCTTTATTAGGCTTACACTTCCACATCATAATCTGTAACTGAAAGAAGCCAGACAGGAGCTCAAACAGGGCAGGAACCTGGAGGCAGGAGCTGATGCAGAAGCCATGGAGGGGTGCTGCTTACTGGCTTGCTCCTCCTGGCTAGCTCAGCCTGCTTTCTTATAGAATCCAGGACCACCATCCCAAAGATGGCACCACCAACAATGGGCCGGGTCCTCCCCCATCAATCTCAATCATTAATTAAGAAAATGCCCTACAGCTCTATATTATAGAGAAATTTTCTTAATTGAAGTTCCCTCTTCTCAGATGATTCTAGCTCAGTGGTTTTCAATCTTTCTAATGCTGCAACCCTTTAATCCAGTTCCTCATGTTGTGGTGACCCCCAACCATAAAATTATTTTCATTGGTACTTCATAACTGCAATTTTGCTACTGTTACAAATCATAATGCAAACATGTGATCTGCAGGATATCTGCTATGTGACCCCTGTGAAAGGGTGATTTGATCCCCACAAAGGGGCGGTGACATGCTTTATGTGTTAAGTTTACATAACACTATCCAGCACAATAATTTAAAAATGAACACAATATACACAGGAAAAGAAAATTTTATGTTAATAAGTGATTAATTTTGTACTTTTAGATTGTGGATTTTTTCCTCTTTTGTTTAATGATGATAATTCTAGCTTTCTTCAAAAGGCAGAGACACCATTTGAAAAGAGACGTGCTGTGCCTCAAAGCAAACAAGCAAACAAAACCCACAGTAAAATAATGACCGCAATATAAATCACATAATAATAATGACATGTAAGACCCATGTATTGATCTGGCAAAGATTTTTAAGAGATGAACTCATTGGGAGACAAAATACAGGAACGTGCCCTTCCTTCTCAGGGAGAATCTAGTAGTGTAGACTTTCGAAGAAAAGCCAACTGACAATAATGACAACTCTAGAAATCTTCACCATTTGGAGCAATATAGTCCACTCACAGAATGAAGCCTAAGACAACAGAGCTATGGGTATAAATATAGCTGACTGTTAGAAGGAAAAAAAAGATCTGGCTGTAGGCAAGCCTGCAGGACATTTTAATGAGTGATTGGTGGGCTGGTGATTCGGGGTTCAATAAGAAAGCAGAGTGAGCATGCCTGGAGGAACAAGCCTGTAAGCAGCACCCCTTCATAGCCTCTGCATTAGTTCCTTCTTCCAGAATTTTGCCTGGTTTGAGTTCCTGTCTTAATTTTCTTTGATGATCTGTGATGTGAAAGTGTAAACCCAATAAATCCTTTCCTCCACAAAAAAAAAAAAAAAAGATTAGGAAAACTTGGAAATTAGTGAAGTGCTCAGCTATGGGAGAAATGGCTGAACTGTACTCATAATCACACCAGATTTATAGTGGAACTATTTAAGAGCACCACAGATTTTTAAAGCAACAATGCCATCACATGAAATGGGAGGAAAAGAGGAACCAGGGTTCAAAACCATATCCGCAGGTAATAGCAAACCTGTAAGGGAATGCATGAATGTGCAACATTCTTCACGTTTGAGAAGTGAAAGAAATGGGCACACCCGTCTTTATATATTTTGAGGTTTTGTTTGCATGCATTTTGAAAGTAAGGGTTGGGGAGACGGCTCAGCAGACATGGGTGCTTGACTCAAAACCTGGCCATCTGTCCGCTCAACCCCCAGAACCTACATAGTGGAAGGAGAGAATGGACTTCTGCACTTTATCCTGTGACCGCTATATACACACCATGGAAAATGCATGCCTACATACACAATAATCATAAATAGAAACATTTAACGTTTTCATTACTTTAAAATCTGTTGAGAAAATACCAGACAAACATCAAAGTTTGCAAACTCCAGACAGCCCTCCGTGCAGAATCACTGAGCACACATCTCTGGGTTCTTACTATTCAGTGTCCAGTGAGCCTGAGATGGACCTGGTTGTCTGTATCATAGACTTGTTTCTGTAGAGCAAACCAACCCCTTGCTATCTCACCTATTCCCAGAGAGTCAGGAAAACCCAGCCAGAAAGGAAGAACTAGAAACCTCCCCTGAGGTAGAACAGTCTTGTTCAGTGGGTCTCAAGGCATGCCATGCTACTGGACCAGGAACCCAGTGATAACCTGAGGACACATTCATGCAGAGTCTCGGATTCTTTCCCTGACCCAGTGAATTGTGGTGGCAGGGCCCAGAAATCTGTGCTTTAGATGCACACTAAAGCTTGGGAGCCTCGAGTTTTGCTGATAAAAGAAACATAAGAAACCTAGTGAGTAGCGGCGGACAAACTTTAATTTAAACAGACATGAGCTGGGTTTCACTGCAGCCTTTGAGATCGGAGGTCCTGAAGGGAGCCAAGAATCCTGCAATAGGTAAGCTATTGGCCTCGTTACCTGATTCATAGCCTCCAATGGTTCTGAAAGCCAAGATAGGATGTCGCTTGTTGTATTTGCGGAGCTGCGGTTCTGAAAAGGAATTCGGAAATGAACTGACTGTTCACTGTTTTTAAAAATGAGAAAAAGACAGGCCTGAATTGAAATCAGCTCTCCACCCACCGGTTTCCTGCCACACACTATTGTCTACCAAGCCAAAAAAATAATAATGGCAATCTTTCAAATTTATTCTTTTAAAAAGTCAATACTCTTTTATTCCAAACAAATAGGAACGTTTATTTCATTTAACAATATCTCCGCTGTGTCTTCCAGGCATGCCATCAAACATATGTCTGCTTTGAATAGCCCTGGGAAATGATCTAGCAGAAACAAAGCTAAAGAGATTTTTGTGAGTGGGAAGGAAATTGGGAGGCCAAATAATTGATAATTGAGGAGGGCTCAGATACATAGAGATTATTAAATGATGCTAATATCTCAAAGCTGAGAGCCCCCCAGGACCTCATTGTTCCTGGTGTGATCTGGGCTGCAAGAAAAATTGTCCTCACTTGGGGGCCTCAGAGTTTTAGGCTCCCACTGAGGCCCACCGAATAGGACTCCGCATTAAACACATTCTCCATGTGGTCCTTAGGCACACTCAAGTTTGAGGAACTCTGTTCTCGAACTTTCCTCTCTGTCTTTGATGATAGGAAATTGACTTGTTCCCCCCTAGAAAACCTAGGAAAACCTAGTAAACCTAGAAAACCTAGGAAACCTAGTAATTTCCATAATTTTGCCAAGTTCCTACAAGGCCGCCTATACTCGGGAAGTGTATCTGAGGAATTTGATGCACCTGTATCTCGTCATTTTTATTTAAATGGAAATCATCCACAGTAGATCACAGCCTCGAACACTTAGTCCCTAACAGTGATACTGTCCTAAGAGACTGTAGAAGTTTCACAAGGTGGAGCCCTCGTGGAGGAAGTGGGCCGCTGGAGCCACACCTTGAGACTTACAGTCCTAGCCCAGATCCTGTCCAGTCTGTTTCCAGGACCTGTGAGATATGAGACAGAGAATCTCAGCCTCTGTATCTTCTCTAGACAAACTACCTTCTCTAGACAGAATGTGCCTTCTCTGGATAGACTGTACCTTCCGTAGACTACTGTACCTTCTCTAAACAACCTTCTCTAGACCATATCTTCTTTACACTGTATCTTCTCAAACTATAAGCCCAGATAAACCCTTTCCCTTTAAGTCACTTCTTGACATGTCACAACACTGGACAAGTAACTAAGGCACACACGCAGATCAAGGACAGTTACAGAAGGCAAGGGGGTCTTACTTGTTGAAGTGTATCTATAGGAATGTCAGTAATCTGCCTGTCATCCATAATAACGACAGATGTAGAATGGGGTAGGATGGGATCCAGGCATTAGCAGCCCACAACTCCATGGTGTTAGCAATCACTGAGCTTCCTTCAGCTTTTCTGCTTCCTAGACCTCAGAGTGAGGAGCATACTATAACAGATGTCCTTCAGATTTGGGAGACAACGGTGAACATGGTTATATGAATCTGTGTTCATATTCAGAGCATGTGTGAGACAGAGACAAAGGGACAGATTTAGAGAGATAAAGATGTCGCTTCCAAATATGGATGATAATAAGGAAAGAAGTGTCGCATACTTTCCAAGCCACAATGCTCCTTGAGGTGATGGTGACAGTCAATGGTAGATGTACTTCCTAGCTCCTCCTTGTTTGCTGACATAAACCATAGTCACCTGTTCTGTAGGTATTCTATTTGAAACACTCCCTCCTGGAGGAGCATGGGAAGCTTATAAGATGCAGAATTCTAAGGAAACAGAAATCCCAGAAAGTTCATGGAAGTTATAAGACTCTCAAGGGCCCTCTGAAAGGTTACAAAAGCAGCGAGTGATACAGCCAGACAGAAGGCACTTTCTTATTGAGCTGCCTTTAAGTTGAGCGGGGAGCTCCAGGGATACAATATTCATGAGATACCAGCCAGGTGGGTGGACCTTTGGAAGATGAAAGTGTCCGAGAAACATCCATCCTCTGGTGAGTAATTCTGTACCTGGCTGTGTAATCCTGCTGTTTGCATAAGTAAGACCAGTGAACTTACTGCTTCACTGAGCTAGAGCTGGATGGAGTCATTTCTGTTTGTTTGTTTGTTTGTTTGTTTCTGTCTGTCAGTCTGTCATCAGTGCCCTGTCTGGAGGTGGAGGTGAGTAGACATTTACTAATATCGCCCCAGAAAAGGTCACCCAAGCCCCAACTCCAGAACCTCAAACTTGTGTTTATGATTCACTGTTCTGTGGGCTTTCAAATACCGGGACAATCACAAATGGCTTACTTCCCGCCCTCATCGCGCCTCTGAGAAGATATTCGTTACTGAAATTATTATTGTGGAAGGTTTTAAGGATGATAGATGTAGCCTTGAGAGCTACATCTGAAGAATTTCTAAGGGAGAAACCTAAGTCCCGTCAACTTCACTCACCGCACAACATCCACGTTGGTGACATCTGCTGGAGGCATTACCCCCACGACTAAGTATCATAGAATAGTCTACTCACGGCACGACTGTAGCCTCGAGTTCTGTGTTATCACTTTAGCATCACACTGTAAGTGTGCTTATTGGGGTGACACACCTACAAGAAGTGCCCTGGAGAAAGACACCAAGGAAAGGCACACAGAACCCCAGCAGGCTGACAGCTGCACAAATGTCTTCCGCTCAGATCCGTACATCTTCAATAAGTCTCAGATTCAAGCAATGGCTTCTCTTTCTTCAAGTTGAGTTTTTATTGACAATCCAAAGTGGGAAATGGTGCACTGAAACTCCTAAAACTATGGCACTGGCTCTCAAACAGATGCGCACGGCAAGAGTAACGCGGAGCAAGAAATGGGCACTTTGGAGGAAGACAAAACTCTCTTCGTTCTTTGTTGCTGTGATTCTGCCCTCATTCCCATTTTCTGAGATTCCCAAGATCCCTAGCGTTAGTGAAAAGTACAAACAAAAGAGGAGGGTTAGACATACCCCAAGGCTCACCATCCATAATATCAAAGGCACAGACTCTCCTGGTTTCTCCAAACATTAGCCATGATCACAGAACTGAAGTAAAATTTACAAATTTGTCAGTATGGTTTGGTGAGAAGTAGCCAATCTGCTGTCAGCAAGTTGCTTCTAGAACAGCTCTGCTTGCCTTAAGAAAGATGTTCTTATGTAGCCACCCATTGTAAGAAAAGGTCAAATGCTTCTTCCTTTCTTCCCTATGAAATGTGCAGCGGTTGCTGGGGACAGAGCTTCTTAACACCCATTCCCCTTTCGTCATTTCCGGCTTGGCACACAGTTCTTTCATGCGCACAGTAAACTTTTTTGACTTGATCTCATTTTATCTAGGCAATAGAAATACCAGACCGCTTAAGCCACAGTGAGACCAGGGACTGTACGTAACTGGGAGAAATGGCACATAACTATGTCTTTGGGCATGGGCCTTGGTGAGAGTTCTGCTGCCAGGTGAGGGAGCCTCCTCCACTGCCATCTTTCACCGGATAGTCCCTGCTATGGGGGAAGTTAAGGCATGGACGAAGGCCTCCTTCCCTGTATTCCAGAGGGCCCAAGTCCTGCACTAATGAACAGTGTCATGAATTATTGTGAAATAAATCCCGTGTATTGCTGGGAGGATCGGTATTTATCATATTCTTTTCAAATGCGTCCTCTGTCTACCAAACTCCCCAACATGCTTCACAAGAGGGCATATTTAATAAATGACGTCCCAGGTTCTAGAGGCAACACGGTAAAGCAGAAGCAGATGCTGGACCCTCGAGAGCACCCATAAGCAGCTCCCTGCAGCCAGTGTGGAAATTTCGGGGCACCTATTTCCAGGTATCAAGTGCCAAGCCTGGGCGTCACCCAGGAACTGTGTCATTGTCTCCAGCCTTCCCGGTCCGGATTGACTGTTGCTTGAGACAAAGGGAGGAAGGGTGTGTGGCAACAACCACTCCAACAGCTGATGCAGACTACAGGCATAACCGTATAATAGGACAAGCTAAACATGGACACAATACAACTTGGGAGTAAAAATGACAAGGAACGTAGTTCTGAGGACTGTTTGAAAAAGCACTTAAAATCTTGTAAATAATTGCTAGAAGTAAAATTTGCATTTTATGAAATATGTAAGAATCGGAACTTTTAAAAAATTATGAGTGTGGGAAGGGTGTGGAGGTCAGAGGACCACTTTGTGGAGTCAGGTTCTCTCCATCAACCTCTATATGAGCCTCAGGGATCAAACTCAGGTGATCAGGTTTACACAGCAAGCCCCTCTACCCAGTGGAACAACTTGCTGGCCCCCAATGTTTTATTAGTGGAATATCCTGAAGGGCGGGCTGGGCTGGCTTTAGACTCACTGTGTAAACGAGACTGGCCATGAACTCCTGACCCTCATGACTCCACCCCCTTAAATGCTAGAAGTGCTAGAATTACAGACATGTGCCACCACACCAACTTAATAGAGGTCCTTTTCATGTGTAGAACGCTCTGGAACCTCTGTGGAGCAAGGGTTGGTCCCTTCCCAGCCCTAAGTGGTGCATAATTTGTTAACATGGAGCGGTGGGGGTGGGGGGACCTTTAGAATGGCATGTTAGTTACAAGCCAAGACTATGGAGAACAGCTCCTGGGGGGGGGGGTGAAGAAACATAATTCCTCCCTGAGTTTTTAATCATCAGAAGGTCAGCTTTTTTTTTCTCTAAATGTCCTAATGCATTCCACCTAACAGCTGACAAAAACAAAACAAAACAAAAGCACAGTTTGGAGTTACATATTAGAAGATGAGCCTGCTGATATTTAACCCACGAGCCTGAGGCAGGTTGATCGCAAGTTCAAGACCTCCCCGGACTACAGCGCAAGTCAAAAACTGCCTGGGTAACTTCCCAAGGCAGCCATCTCCAAATGGGAAGTAAACGGATGGCTAGAGATCCAGCTCAGCTACAAAACACTTGTCTGGCACACATGGAGGCTGCCCTAGGTAGATTTTTGCCAACTTAAACCAAGCCAGGGTCATCTGGAAAGTGAAAACGTCAACTGAGAATGTACCCCATTATACTGTCCCATAGGCAGGTCTGTGGGGGTTGGTTAAGGACTGAGGCATGAGTATTCCGCCCACTACGGGGGGTACCATACCTAGGCAGGTAGCCTTTGTCAGTGGCTCTCAACCTGTGGGTCGTAACCCCTTTGGGCGCCTAAGGCCATCAGAAAACACAAAAGTATACATTATAAGTCATGACGGTAGCAAGATTACAGTCATGAAGTAGCAACAAAATAATTTTATGGTTGGAGGTCACCACAATAAGAGGAACTGTCTTAAAGGGTCGCAGCACTACTAAGGTAAGAACCACTATCCTAGCGGTGTAAGGAAGCGGGCCGAGCAAGCCATGGAGACAAGGCAATAAGTGACATTTCTCCATGGCCTCTACCTCAGTTCCTGCTTTCAGGTTCCCGCCTTGAGTTCCTGCCCTGACTTCCTTCAGCAATGGAGTCTTGTCTGAGAGTTGACCCCCGAAATGAACCCTGTCCTCCCTAAGATGCTTTTGGTCGTGATCTTTCTCACAGCGCTAGAAAGCAGACAAAGACAGAGGTCGAGGTTCAGCGTTCACTTGCTTTTGCTGAGCAAAGAAGGACTGTGCCTTTTAATATGTGTGTATCTGTGTCCATCCATTGCTTCTGACAACACTTCTGCAGAGAACTGCAAATAACAATAAAGAATAGAAACAAATCCCCTTCATAGAGTTTCATGCCTCATTAAAATGGGGCTCAGAACCTCTGGAGTCCAAACAGCCTGATTCCTGTTTAAAGTTGCTGTTTTCCCTTTTTCCGGGCCTTTCTTTAAGCAGTGTTTGGAACGCTGCTTTCAGTCCCTCTAATGACTATATCCAAAGTTCTGTTTGTAAGAACCATAATCCTTACAGCACAATGTATGTAAAGTATTGTTCCTGAACTTATAGGAAGACCTGGTCACAGGTGTGGCTGTGGAGGAAGAGCGCCTGCCTAACTAACATGCATGTGGCCCAGGTTCAGGCCCAAAATAGTAAACTGAAATGAAATTATAAAATAAAAACCAAAAGACCTAGTTGCCAAGTCAAAGGTCCTATAATTAAATTTAAAGAAGTAAAACATGCAAAGCAAAAGTACAAACCAAAATGATGCCAAAAAATAAATATAGATAGATATAGATATCAACTTATATCTTGTGGAATCCAAATACTTTTCCAAAAGCAAAAATCAAAGTCATCACTTTCAATGAACAAAAATTGAAATAAATTTCTAGTAGACACAGTCTGTGGGAATGGAATCTATCGAGTGCACCACAGGGGAGGAAGTCAGGCTGTCTAGCTGTATTATTATTAGAATATTTTTCCATTCTATAAAGATATGGGAGCGCTTCATATGACTCAACAAACTTCACACCCAGCCCACATAATAATTCTCGGTCTGTTTCACTTCTAAGCTGTAAGGTTGTCATCTCCTGTCCTGAGAGCCAGGGTGTTCTCACCCCACATGCTGTTCCCAAGCCATGGGTGTAGGCTATTCCGTCATAGTCCTCAAGACTCTTTCTCACTCGCAGAAGAATCACAACACAGTGTTTCGTCCTGTAGCAGGCACCGTCTCTCGTGGTGTATTTTCCTCCCCGCTTTAGGACTGCTGAGTCCTCCACCAGCGTGAACTTCCCCCCTCAGTCTAAATCTGGAGCGTGCCCTCATTCTTGCAAATGTGTATCTTAAAGCGAACAAAACAAACAAACAAAAAACACCACATAACACAAGCATTCTTATCTTTAAAGTTAGATGGCTAGTTTCGTGGTGGAAAACATTTTCATGCGGCTTTCCAGAGGTCGTCCAGGAATTTTTCATCCTGTGACACTGATCCTCGGCACCCGTTAAGTAACCATCCTCTGCCTACCCTACTATGCTCTTTCCTTTGGACCCCGCCCTTGGAAACCACTCCTCATTCTTTGTCTATGACTTTGACGATTTTTATTACCTTTATGAGTGGACTTGGACTGGCTCATTCTCAAGGCACACCCTTGCTGCAGAATAAACCTGCCAGAACGCCTTAGGAAGAAGTGAATCCCATTGGGCTGCACTGGCCACACCTTCATGGGTCCACAGAAACGCGGGGTGCATCCTCCTCTTAGCTACTGTGAATCCTGTTGTGATGAATTCAGGCACGGCAGTGTTTCTTTGTCTTCCTCTTTTGCTTCTTCATGTATACTGTGTATGGGGAATGGCTATATATTATGTAGCCAGGAGCAGGATTGCTGAGTCCTGCTGATAGTTTTGAGAGACATCTAAAACGTTCTCCATAGCAGTTGCAAAACTTCATGTTCCGCCAGGAGGACTGAGAGTCCCAGTGTCTGCTAATAAACCTCAATGTCTGTCAGCTTCTTTCTGTCTTCTTCTTTGCTTCTTCTGATTTTTCTTTATTTCTGGCAACACTGTAGTGGATGTGTCTCCTAGCTTTGGGCTGTACTTCTCTTAATGGTTCCTGGTGTTGGATGTGTTTCTATTTGCCTGTTATGATTGCCGTAACCTCTTTGATCTAATCATTTTCTAAACTGAGTTGCTTATTTTGGCCTACTTTTAAGTTGTAGAGTTTTTTAATACATTGTTTATATAAACCTCTTACAAAATCCAGGATTTGAATATATTTCCCCCTGTTCTGAAGGTTGTCATTTTACTAAGAAAACCCAAATCCATTATCAGGCAACTTTTCCTCTATGATTTCTTCTGGAGTGGGGGAGGGGTAGTTTTTAGGTTGGTTATTTAGGACTGCCCAACTCCAGTTCATTTTTGTATGTGGTAGAAGAATAAGCCCAATTGTATTCTTCTGAATATAGACATCCCATTTTACTCATTTATTGCAGATACTGTGCTTCCCCATGAATATTATCTTAGTTACTATTCTGTTGTTGTGAAAAGACATTGACCAATGAAAATTACAGAAAAAAAAGGCGTTTAGTTGGGGCTTTCTTACACTTTTAGAGGTGAGTCCATTGTCATCGTGCCAGAGAGCATGGCAGTAGGCAGGTACAGGCAGGTAGGCACAGGCAGGCAGGCACAGGCAGGCAGGCACAGGCAGGCACAGGCAGGCATGGTTCTGGATAAGTAGTTGAGATACTCAAACACAGAAAGACCTGGGCCTGGCACGGCCTTTTGAAAACTCAAAGTCTACCTCCAGGGACACACCTCTCCAGCAAGGCCACACAGTCCCACTATCTGGGGACCAAGAATTCAAAGATAGGAGCCTATTAGGAGTAGGGGGCAGGTGTTCTCATTCGAACCCACATAAGTAGTCTTTGTACCCTTGAAAATCGTTTAACCCTATGCCTGAGGCTTTATTCTTGGGCTGTCCTGACCTGTTGTTCTTCGTGTCTGCCAATTCCACACTCATTCCATAACCAGAGCGGTTTTGAAATCAGCAAATTAAGGTCATCTGCTTCATTCTTCTATCTCAAGGCTGTTGGACCATTTGTAGCCCCCTATGCTCTGCAACAAGTGCCTCTGGAAGGCTCATGGAAATTGCGTTGAGTCTGTAGATGGCTGGGTAGTGTGGGCATCTGAATGATACTGAGACTTCTAAATACATGATGAGCATGGAGTGCCTCTCCATCCGCTCATGTCCTTCAGCTTCTCTCGTGCATGTTTTGTGCGTTTGCCTAAGTTTATACTTAATTATTTTATTCTGTTTAACGTAAATGGGACTGTTTGCTTGGTGTCTTTATTTAGATTGTTGGATATTCAAGCATAGCAACCACTAGTTTTACAAATATGTTGGCTCCAGGAGCTGCGACTTTGCTGAATTTTGCATTTTGTTGTTGTTGTTGATGCTGCGGCTGCTGCTTTGACTCTTTCTACTGAAATCTGTGAGCTTAGAACAGAGATACTCTTTTTCTTTTCAGTTTGACTTTTATTTTAACCCTAATTTCTCTGGCTCCTACTTGAACTATTAGCCTTTTTTTCCTTCACTTCTGGTCTTAAGGATTTGAAAGTCCTTTAGTTTTCACCAGTTAGTGGTACCAGACAGTTCACATGTGGCCTAATTGTGTTGAAGTAGGCTTTTCTAATCCTCGTGGTTCACTGATGATGAAGTGGTGTTGGATTTTTGTGGAAACCTCTTTTTTGTCAATTGAGGTTTCTGTCCTTTATTTGTTAACATGGGTATCCTACTGATGTAAATATAGATGCTGAGCCATCCTTACAGCCCAGTAGTGATCCACCTGTTCACTGTTCATAATCCTTTCAACAAGCCCTTGAATCAGCATTGACTCGTGTTTGCAATGCTGTTCATCAGACATTTTGAAATTATTTCCTTCTTTTGTGATGTCTTCAACTATAGTACCAGAGCAATGTTCTCTTTATATATTGAATTTTGAAGTCTGACCTTCTCAATGTTTTGGAAGACTCCTGAGAGGCTTGTGTTAATCTTCCTTTAAACAACACAGTGAAACACTGTTCTAGGATCTTTCTCTAGTCAAGAGGCTTCTTACTAATTATAAGCCCACTGAGAATGATTATTTCTTCAGACTCAGGTTTGGCATAGCTAGATGTTTATGAGAATCTATGCATTTCTCCTAGGTTAGCCAATTTATTGGCACACAATCATTCATAATATTCTCTTTAAAAAATCTTTAATTCATGGGATGATGTTTGAACTCTTATTCTTTCATTTCTGATTTTCTTATTCTCTTCTTAATTTACTAAAGCTTATTAATCCCATTCACCTTTTACAAAGCCTACTCTACAGTACTGATTGACTTAGAATACTGTCTCTTGTCTGCAAAGCAACAGGTTGAATTTTACAGAGAAAAAGTGCCCTTTTATTTCCAAGGTGAATTCTTTATAGTAATAAAAATCGTAACACCATAGGAAAAAGAGCATGAGAAATTCTAAATATCTCACAAGGCCTGGATGGGTGCTGCTCCTGGTTTGAAATTTCATGCTGTGGGCCCCAGGTTACATCAGTCATTGGCTGGGCACTGCCACAAGCTCTGAGCTACCATTGTCCCAGCAGGATCTTATAGATAGGACAGGTTGTCAGTTGTAGGTTTTGTGGATTGGTTGGTGATCCAGTCCTACCACTGAGAGCCTCGCCTGGTTATAGAAGACAGTTGGTTCATGGCCCATTCCTTACATCCTCCATGACCAGGAGTCCTCACAAGGGCCAACCTCACAGGTTCCAGGAAGTCCCCACCGTGCTAGGTTTCTGTGTCACCCCATAAATGCCCACTTATTTCAGTTGTATCTCCCCGTACTCCCTCTCTCTCCCCTCTCCCCCTTGATCCCACCTGTTCCCATCCCCATCCACCAACAAAATTTATTCCCTCTCCCCAGGAAGATCCATGCAACCCCCAGCTCTCTCCTCTTCATCTAACTTTTATCCGTCTGTGGACAGTAGGATGTTATCTTTACTAACAGCTAACGTCCTCTTCTGAGTGTGCGCCTATCGTGTAGATGCACAAGAAAAAGACCTTAAAGTCAACCCTATGAAGAGCACCTTCTTCCCTTTCAGAGGATCAAAGTTCAAATCTCAGCAGCCAGGAGCTCCTGCTTATCGCTCCAGCTCCAGAGAGCATCTAGTACCCTCTTCCGGCCTCTGTGAGCACCACCCCCACCACCACCATATACATAAGTAAAACTAAATAAAGTAAGTCTTTGAGAATAAAATTAGCCAGTGTAACATGGTAGCACTTGCCTTTAATCCCAACACTTGGGAGGCAGAGGCAGGAGGAATTCTGAGTTTCAGGCCAGCCTGGTCTACACAGTGAGTTTCAAGATAGCCAAGGTTATGTTAAGAGACATTGTCTCAATAAAACAAATTTTAAAAATTAAATTAATCAATCTGGTTAATGTGCTGCCATATGGACAATTCTCTGAGACTTAAAGTGATCTTACTAGATTAGAAACAGTTACTAGGTAACATTGCCACATTGCCTACTGTTCTGCATTGTGTGCCGTAACCCATCTATTATGTCCATTTTCCTAACTCCGTATCCCTTTCTCCTTATTTAATTCTCCCTTTAACTTTTGTCAGCTTGCTTTTCTCCAGCCAGAATCTGTCCCTACTCTTTAATTTTCCCACCTGCTGAATTTTTTTTTTCTATTTGCCTTCCTAGCACCAAACATGGCATTTACAAACATGGCTAAATTGAGAGGTAGGGGCTCCAAGCGCTGGTGTCTGCCTTTGAGTAGCCTCTGAATGCCCAGTCTTTACAGCAAGTGTGTTATATTCATCTGCAACAGTGTAGCTTGGCCCAGGATCACTAAAAGCCACAAGATAAAATTTAAACTGCTTGTTTCTCAGCAAGGAAAGTAACAAGTAACAGGTGCTTTAGAAGCGTTGAGCGCAACACTTCACAGCCATATGCCAGATGTAGAGGGGCAGATTACCGGCAGAGCTGCCAGAGACCTGCAGAAGGACGTCTCCATCAAGGCCCACAGACCGTGTGCTAATCTCTGCCAGCCATATTGCCAGGCATGCCTCTGGGGCCACGGAACAGGAGTCTGATTTAATGTCACTCCTCACCCCTATTTGTGAGAAAACGTACTCAGCGGGGTCTGAGAGTCGCTGCTATTTATAAATGATCACTTGATTTTACACATTTTACAGACTATTTCTTAATTAAAATATAAATTATGTATTACGATCTTTCAGTGTCATACAAGCAGAATACTAAATTCCTGTTACTTCCACTAGCTTCAGTTAGTTTTCTTTTTTAACTTCCCGTTGATAACTTTCCTCAGTGCTGCTACCAAACCCCTGACAGGAAGCTACTTTGTGATGATATTTTGTTTGTGTTGTACCAAAATAAAGCTTGCTTTGGAGCCTGTCCTGGAACTTACTCCGTAGACCAGGCTGGCCTTGAACTCACAAAGATCCTCTTGTCTCTGCCTCCCAAGTGCTGGGATTAAAGGCATGTGCCACCACCTCCCAGCTTCTACTGCTAACTGGTGTGGTTAGGTCTGTACTCTGATCTTCAGGCAAGTTTTATTTGTTACAGTACAAACAAAATATGACCACACCACTTAAAGGGACAAAGCATTTGTTTTGGACTCATCCTATGATGGTGGGAAGGCAGGGTGGCCAGAGAGGCTTTGGGCTGTGGCACTGAGGACACAGGGCTGCTTTCTCACAGCAGGGTGGACCGGGTGCAGAGAGGAATCTGCTGGGCTACTCTCTCCTGTTTCCCTTCGCGTTCAGTGCTCCAGTCCACAGGATGGTGCCAGTCACATTCAGGGTGAGTCTTCCAGCTCACCTCTCCGGAAAAGCCTTTGCAGGTGCACCCAGAAGACTGCCTCATTAATGCTGGAGGCGTTTCCTGATCCAATTAAGAGGGCAATCAAAATTAACTATCACAAACTTTAAGCATATAGGAGGCATAAATTGGACACAGCAGTCTCTGGCTTTGCCTCTGTTGGGATGCCTGTGTGAGCCCCAAAAGGAGGTGAAAGGATTAGTGTGCTTGTTTGACTCCCCCCTCCTCCCATATCTCTCCCCTTTCTCCAATAGTTTTTCACTGCCATTATAATAAAAGCATCTTTCTTCTGCCAAAGTCTGAGTGCGCGACACCTGTCTCCCTGACATCTCGTCTCCGTCTGCTGTCTTCCTCACTTTTTATGCTCTAGCCATTCTGTGTTCATTGTCACTATTCTCCTTTAGCTCTTGCTTGGTTTTCCCTGTTGTTCCTGCTGGAGTTCACTGCCTTGTGTGGCTGGCCCTCTCTCACCTTCCAGGACTATTAAATGGATCATGTTCCTTTGTTGTCTGTACCAGGACCCGCCCTCTTTATGTGTCTATGAATCTCTCTATGTATATCTGTCTGTATGTATATGTATGTATTTATGTACCCACCCAGCCACCCACTTATCCATCTCCATCTATCTATCTATCTATCTATCTATCTATCTATCTATCTATCTATTTATCTATCTATCTATCATCTTCCTGTCTATGTATGTATGTATGTATGTATCTATCATCTGTCTGTCTGTGTATGTATGTATGTATGTATGTATCTATCTATCTATCTATCTATCTATCTATCTATC
>NC_022018.1:51591184-51595540 GCF_000317375.1 Microtus ochrogaster
ATCTATCTATCTATCATCTGTCTATGTGTGTATGTATGTATGTATGTATGTATGTATGTATGTATCTATCTATCTATCTATCTATCTATCTATCTGTCTATCTATCTATTTATCTATCTCTCTATCTACTCGACTAGCCTGTTTCATTCCTGGTCTGTTTTTCCTTTCACCTAAACTATTTGCTCTCAGCCTTCTTCTCTCCTGTAGTTTACTCCTTGCTGAATCTTGTTTGACTGGAGCTGCGACAGGCATAAGTGAATATTAATGAATTATTAATAGAATAACTAAGAGAGTGAAACAGCTATGGAGGTGGTGGCTTTCCAGTTTTCCTGGCAGCCTATGTGTGTGCTCGCAATAGGCTACATTTTTGTATAGGGACCTACACTCCTCTCCCTTTTACTGTGACAACAGCCTGCACACTGGCCTCTATGGGACACTGAGCAGCAAGCCATCTGCCACCACCAGCGCCTGCTGTAGCCCTTCCCTACCCAGTGTGGATCCCTACAGCAGCATTGGATTCCTGACATGTTCTTCTAGCCGGTCTTAGAGTTTCCAATTAATTTTAACAGACTTTGAATTCAAATCATTTTCAGAGAGCAAGATAGACTTCTTATAATCACAGTTGATTTTCACAGTTGGCTGAGTTCAGACTCTGACATTCCCGTTGTCTTTGCTTCGTGGTTTTGCATTCTGCCCACGGCTCATATTCTACTGGGAAGTTCCTTTTGTCACTCCACATACTCTGCTAAGACAGAGAATTTCAATATGGAAAACAAAGTCATGTTGCCAAATAAATGTGCCCATTAACCGCTTAATGAAGGTCACAGGCAAATGATAGACTTCCAGGTTTAGCCATGACTCTTCTTGACAATGCTTGAAGACATATACTAAGGATCAGGTCAAACTGGAGATGTCTTTCTTATAAACAGAAAGCTTCCCTTTAATTGCTAAGTTTGTGTTACCATCTTCAACTATTTCTCAAATTAGACGCATGGACCAAAGCGCTTCCTCTGGAAGCAAAATAAGGTCTTTCTTCCTTCGGCTGCTTTCCGTCACTGTGTTTTACCACAGTAATGGAAAGTTACTGATAGAGGTAGGGATAGATCAACTTAGCAGTTTTGATTTTTAGCTTCTGAAACACACGCCCCAACCCTCACCTGCTCCTAACCTCGCTCACCTGACTCCACAGGTGACCTGAGTTAGCCTGAGTTCCTGAGATTTGTACCAAAAGTTGCCTAAGAAATAAAAGTGAAGGCGGCAGATAATCCAGGAGCACTCTGTCCTGGGAGTGAAAAGAACCAAGTGCAGTGTCACAGGATCCAAAATACAAAGGACTGGAAGAGAGCCCAGGAAGTGGCCCAAGACACTGGTGATTAAAGACAAAGTGTTGAGATAGGACTTAGTACTTGCAGTGTGATGTCACTAGACGCTCCAACTATGACAGCTCAAACTTCCAAATAAAATTGGGGCTGGAGAGATGACTCAGCAAGTAAGAACATTCGCCGCATGATCTCGAGAACCTGACTTCAAATCCCCAGAATGCAAGTTAAAAAAAAAAAAAAAAAAAGCTGGGATGCAATCGACTCAGCAAGTAAGAACATTCGCCGCATGATCTCGAGAACCTGACTTCAAATCCCCAGAATGCAAGTTAAAAAAAAAAAAAAAAAAAAGCTGGATGCAATCACCCTTGCCTGTCACCCCAGCATTGTGGAGAAGAGGGCACACACAAGGAGTCTCGGGAGTTAGTTTCAGCTTTAGGCAGAGACCCATATCGGGGGAATGAGACGAGGAGTGATGGAGCAGGACACTGGTGCCCGTTTTGGGTCTCTGCATTGGCACACAGGTACACACATGCACATCCTTGTACTGCATGCATACACACACACACACACACACACACACACACATATATACCATACACACTTGCACTGTGTTCGTACATGCACATGTATACTCACATGCACACATATGAAATTTAAAACTAAACTAGACTAAAACAACAACAACAAAAATGTTACTTCATTAAAACTTGTATTTTTTTTTTTTCACAGAAAACACCACCCCAATGGTGTGGGCTTATAAAACATGTGTGTGATCACACACAACAGATACTCAGTGAGGCTATTCTGTGTATGAATTAAATACATTTGCAACAGATTTTCATTTTCATTTCCCACTTGACAGAATTCTCTCAGCTTTTCGGCTGGTTCACCTGAAATTTTAATGACCCCTTCCATTTGCTTCTTTCTCAACACAGGCCCCGTGACTGGCTTTTCCCTATGTGTGTTATTTCTCGCCTGTTTGTAAAGGCAATGTGAGGCCACGGGTGACGAATAAGTGAGACAGCCCTTCATCTGTTGTTTTTATAGTAGATGTTGCAAGAAATCCGTGCCGGGCATCAACAATCTGCAATTGCTTCAAATGTGAAGAAATGGGTTTAAAAATAACTGCCTAACTTCGAAGTTTACAAAACATTCTATATGTGATACATCCCATATTCCAAACTTAACCAATTAGAAATTATCAATTTTGACTTCAAAGACGGCCTAGTCCAGAGCTCTGTCTCTCAACGGTGGTATAAAAATCCTAATTTCCACTCCTCACTTTACTGTACTTAAGAACCTCCTCCCTGAGCTGGTGCCAGTCACGGCTCTCGGCATCAGAAGAGGCAGAAGCAGCTTAGTGTTGACCTGCCTAGTTCTTGCATGTTTATTACCTCATCTGTCCCCACGAGGACCTCATTACAGTCTGTTTTTATACCTGGGGAGAGTGAGCTCAGATGGACCAAGTTGCTGATTAGGAACTTAACCGATTACAAAGTTTGGGTTCCAACCCATTTCTTCTGACTTCTCAGGTCAGATCCTGTGTGGAGAACAAAGCGGGGCAGAGCGTGAAGAGATCCAGTGAAGTGAGCCACACAGGTGAACAGCACCTAGCGGGAGTACAGTCCTGGCATTTGTACAGCTTAAGTTCCCGCAAAGACAGGGGACATAATGGATTCAAAGGTGGGAAGAAACAGGAAGATTATAACCACGTAAACAGCGGGAAATGCAAAGAAGCATAAGACTAAAAATATAGTAAGGAGGAGACAGCAATGTCTCATTCATTTGTTTGTTTTGTGTTTTCTCCTTAATGTGATAAAACCCCAACAACAAGCATCTTATGGGGAGAATGATTCTCTTGGGCTCATGGTTTGCAGGATTACTATCATCATGATGGGGAGGCAGCCTTGCGAGCATGATTAACTGGTCATAGTGCACCTGAGATCCCAGCCACATTCAAGACGGAGTGTCCCTCTCAGTTAAACTTTTATGGAAACTTTTATACACATCCCCTGAGGTATATCTCCTCAGGGATTCCAAACCCAGACATGTTGACAGTGGCAATAGCCATCACATTCTGCAATCATACAGCTAAAAGGACTAAACTAAACTAAAAAGGCAGAAAAATCTGGATTTCTCAATTCATTCAATGACATTTTTTTTTTTATTTCCCAGTGCTAGGCTAAGACTATCTTAACAAAACACTACCTTTGCTCTTTGTGGTATTGTAAAAATCATATAAACCAATTAAGAATCTACTTATCATGCTGAACTATACATTTTCAGATCATTATGATTGCAAATGTGATCTTTGTCTTTTTAAACCACAACTTTAAAAAATTGCTATATATATATTTTTTTTTAACAAACATGATTAAAATATGTAATTATATAGTATTTTAAATGCTTCAGGAAATGTCTCATATAAAGTTATGAGGAGCAACAAGAATAAACTGAACAGTGTCTCTGATAAAAGACAAAAGTCCCCACTGCAGGCGTGGGAACCGAACCTGGGTCTTAAAAGCACATAAGGCAAGCACTCTGTACTCAAAATCTAATCTTCACAGCAGAATCATAGCAAGCTTTCAGAATGTCTCTGACAGTAGAATAAAGAAGAAATGCAGAATAAATAAACAGTTTTGTAGGCTAAAGAAATTGGCAATGCTGAGCACACCTGTGATGAAGACCAGGTGAAAACTAGCTCCGCCCCCACTGAGCAACAAACAACCATTAGCCAGCTGAGACCGAATAAGGGAGAAGAGCAGAGAGGTTGAAAGATGAAAGGATGGAAAAGCGGGTCCTCAGGAGGGACGGTGAAGGTGGCCCAATAGGTGATGCAATTAAAAATCCAAAAGCAAACTCCTTCCCCCCCCAGTTAATTACTTCGGGTGACCTGCTAGGCATTGAGTAAACCTAACATCCAGAGTAAGACAGAGGTGCGGTTGTCATTACTCAGGAAGACTGGCAGAATAGTGACTTTATATATGATGTAACCCTGGCTGTGGGAATTTGGCCAAGTCTTCGTTCTTTTTTT
>NC_022018.1:51596940-51604526 GCF_000317375.1 Microtus ochrogaster
AACTGACAAAGGTCTGATCTCCAAAATATATAAAGAACTCAAGAAACTAGACCGTAAAAGGCTAACCAACCCAATTATAAAATGGGGCACCGAGCTGAACAGAGAATTCTCAACGGAAGAAGTTCAAGTCTTCGTTCTTAAGAGAGAACAATATTTCCTGCAGAGTTGTGAACGCACCCTTTAACGTATGCCTGTGTGTGCACGTGTGCATGCAAATGCACGTACATTGTTCATAACTAAACTATCTACAGCTATCCTAATTCTGATTCCAATCTTAGTCTATCAGTGCATGGCGATTAACTGAAGGGAAAGATGGCAATCATAGCACTTAGTGACAGAATGAGGTGAGAATTACCCCAACGTTGGGACAGTCTCTACGCGGGTACACACTGCTAAGTACAGAAACACTTTGGGCTTCTACAGCTTCTGATCCCGAGGGAGTCAGCTCAGAAGCAGACCAGACAGAGCCTTGTGTTCTCAAGAACACCCATCAATGTAAAGTCCTCAGGCCTGAGAGGCATAAGCCATCTCTTTCTCCTTGCAACTGCTCCCTACGCCCTGGCTTCCTGTTTGCAAGCTGCCTGGGCACAGAGCGAAACTGTTACAAATGAACATACCTTGTGTTTGTTTTCCTTCCCTGCTCCATCATAGCTGCCTGGTGAATGCTATGAAGTCAGGGGAATGAGCAGGCTGAGAACTAGGCAGGAGACAGGGGTCGTGTTGTATGAATCTTCTGCCATGGTTAAGACCCTGCGAGACATTGGTACAGTCAAGGGAAGATATAGGTACCCACTTCAGTTTCAACCCCATTTCGGGTTTGCGCAGCTCACTTTGCAACACTGCCCTGGAGTTGCAGGCACTGCACAGATGCAAACACAACAGCCATGGATGTCCTGCTCTGTAGTAATCTTGAGACTCCATACTTGGACCCAAATAGATCTCTAATCATATAAGCTTTTCTCTTTGTATATACTTGTTGACCTTGATGTTCAATCACTGGACTTGGCAGTGTCTCTATGTTGCTTCTGTTCAAAAAAAGAAAAAATACTGCTTTTTATTTCTCCGGAATTGGTGGCCGAAAGATGGCTTGCTTTTTAAAAAACATGCATAAGCCAGGCATAGAGGTGCATATGTGCAATCCCAGCACTTGGGAGCTGAAGCAGGAGGTTAGGAGTTCAAAGTCAGCCTGGGCTACATGAGACTGTGTGTCAGAAAGATAAAATAAGCAAATAAAACAAACCTACAAATAGAGTGATACGAAACGCTAGAAGGAGCTTTCAAGTCATTTTCTCTACTACATAGTGTGCTCCTAGACAGTACGTGTTAGCTCCCTGGGTCTTTGGTTTCTCCCTTGAAAATTGAAGGAGTGGAGAGCATCCTGACTCCCTACCTGGTTCTCATGTTTTGGGAGTCTGTTTGTTAAAGCCAAGCTCCTCGGATGACTGGAATGCGGAGGAAGGTGCGTGCTTCTCCCAGTCTGCAGATCTACTCCAGAAAAAAAAGCACAGTAAGTTGCTTGGGGAAAGGTAACGCTAGCCACGTTTCTCTTGCCGAACTTTCATTTTGCAGAAACGATGCCATGTGTGTCTCTTGGGTGAACAATTTATTTCCAGAATTAGAATTGATTCCAGTGACATGAAGCATCCCTCAAGAGTGATAAAACACAGATGTCTTTGTCACAGCTTCAGGGATATGCAGCTACGTCTGCAGCTCTGTTGACCTGGCACTGACGAGGTGCTGTTCTAAACAGACATGTTTCCAAAGCAACGAGAAACACCTCCACAGGTGTTTGGTGCAACACACACACACACATACACACACACACACACACACACACACACACACACACAGTAATTTAGATTGCTACACAGAGCACGCCTGGGTTCCTGTGCTCAGGCAGTAGCATTGGCTAGCAAGGAGCAAAGGTCAAAGCTCCGGAGAGTCCTAGCTTCTCTCACACCTCACATAGCTGAGCCACCATGGGATAGTGTGTGAAGGAGAGTGTGCAAGCCCCCACCCCCAACTAATTCTGCAGGTAAGTGACCACACAGATCCACCCAGAGGAGTGTCTCTTTGTTGATCCCAGAGTCAGTCAAAGGTGACAATCAAGATTAACCATAGCAACAGGGCAACTACGGTTTCTAGAAATACCTTTAGCATGTAAGAAGTAACAAACCTGGAAACAACCTAGATGCCCTTCAATAGAAGAATGGATGAAGAAAGTATGGAATATATACATATTAGAGTACTACTCAGCAGTAAAAAACAAGAACTTCTTGAAGTTTGCGTACAAATGGATGGAAATAGAAAACACTATCCTGAGTGAGGTAAGCCAGACCCAAAAAGAGGAACATGGGATGTACTCACTCATATTTGGTTTCTAGCCATAATTAAAGGACAGTGAGCTTATAATTTGCAATCCTAGAGAAGCTAAATAAGAAGGTGAATCCAAAGACAAACAAATAGGCATCCCCCTGAATATTAACCTTCATCAGGCGATGAAAGGAGACTCAGGATGAGCAAGGAACTCAGGACCGCGAGGGGTACACCCACATTCTGAGACAATGGAGATGTTCTTTCGGGAATTCACCAAGGCCAGCTGGCCTGAGTCTGAAAAAGCATGGGATAAAACCGGACTTGCTGAACATAGCGGACAATGAGGACTACAGAGAACTCAAGAACAAGGGCAATGGGTTTTTGATCCTACTGCACGTGCTGGCTTTGGGGGGGCCTGGGCGGTTTGGATGCTCAACTTACTAAACCTGGATGGAGGTGGGCGGTCCTTGGACTTCCCACAGGTCAGGGAACCATGCTTGCTCTTCAAGCTGATGAGGGAGAGGGACTTAACCGGGGGAGGGGGAGGGAAATGGGAGGCGGTGGCGGGGAAGAGGCAGAAATCCTCAATAAATAAATAAATTTAAAAAAAAAGAAGTAGCATTCTTAGAGCTGTCAGGCTAACCAGTTGAGAAAGCAAATGTATATTCTAATAAACCAGTCATGAAGCCCAATATCATTTTCTAGAGTGAAGTTTCCCTGGGTGGCCCATGGAGCTCATGCTGGGTGCTTTGTGCAGAGCTATCCAGCAGCCCTGGGACCCACAGTCCATAGCCAGATCCTGCCCCTCCTCACTTTGCTTTTTGGCTGTAGGTATAAGGCAAAGTCCTTTCCTTTGGCAGGAATGAATAGAAGCAAACATGACTCCTAAAAGCACACACGTTACTGTTTCCAGCCTTTCCACTGTTGCCCTGATCCCTGACATCACCAAAAAGTGTGGGGAGCTGAGAAAGCCCAGAGTGAGCGTATATTGTTGACAAAGGTAGAGTTACACCAAGCACCAATGCCTCCAACACTTGGGAGTACCAAGGCCTTCCTAAGATCAGGCTCAGGATGACGGCAAAGCCTTCTTATGGTCCAGGAGCTCATGTTTATCAGTGATTGACCAGTGCGTGCAAAACCCAGCAACTGTAGCTTCCTCCTCCCGGATGTTTACAACCTGAGATCCCCTTGCCCACAGAGACCGACTGAGACCAGCTAACTCCTACCCTTATGCTGTACATAATAGGCACACTGAGGTCCCAGGTTGCTGAGTAGTTGGAGCTTCCCATCAGAACGCTCACAGCCCACTTATCCCCATCTTTTTTATACACGTCTGTGGTCTGCTCTTTCTTTATTCCTTCGCTGCCCCGAGTTAGGTTTCCAAAATTGAGCCGTAAGGTACGTGCTCCAAAAGGAAGAGGAGAGGCAGCCAGGCAAAAACCAGTTCCCCAGCTTTCCCGCTTTCCCCCAATGTACATGCAAACCCATCCGACACAGACTGACATGAGAAGAAAATGACATTAAAGAAGAAAGAAAGAAGCAATCCTGAACCTTGTTTCCAGGAAGAGAGCAATGCTTTTGTGTGAAAGAAGGAAGGCTAGCAATCAAGACCAGGCTCCTGACAGGACTGCACGTAGGCTAGTGAGATTGACGTTTTCCTAAACACTAAGTTGCCCATGTATTTAGATACTACAAACGTACAATTGCCAGGGAACAACAACAACAACAAAAAAGGCCAGATGAAGGTCGTGGTCCCCCTGGAAGAGAAGATTCTACCAAGGCTATAATTGTGACACGCTAAGACGTTTTTATAGACTCTACCTAGTGATGTCATCACAAGCCCTAAGCTGACATGAGTTCACACAGAAGCCAGCAACTTTACCTCATGTACACATGTTTCCCGTCTAACCAGTGCTCCTGAGCCGGAGAATAAAGCCTTTGTGCTCCCAACAAAAGGATCACACTGCTCCCTCCATCCAACGCCCACTTCTGCGTAGCCAGACCCTCTAACTCCCAAGCTTTCAACAAGCCACTTGCCCACAAATGAAAAGGGACTCCGCCATTCCCTCACTGGGAAAGAATGTGATTTCAGCATTGTCAGAGTAAATAAAATAGTGACCCTTGTGTTATAAATTATGCATCTTTTATCTGAGAGGACAATAAAGAAAGCATCTTTCATCCCCTGAATTCCCAAGCAGTTAGCAATTCAAACGGGCACATGGGGAGTCACGTGACTCATCCCGAGCAGCAGTCTGCCCGGAGATGCTGCGGTACTAAGTAAAGAGTGCACAGTGCCCTTACCAGAAGACAGGAAGGACAGAAATACACCAGCGGCCCACATCTGGGGGGTGAAAACAGAGGTGCTGGCAATCTGACTGAGATTCACTCAGAATCCAAGCTCTTTGTCTTTTGAGTCCGAAAGGAGGTGACTTTTACCCCTTTGCACATGAAAAGGGTACACACACCCCTTCAAATCCACGGTTCCCATTTTTTCTCTCTGAAATCATCGCGACACTTTGCTTGTTTGTTTGTTTGTTTGTTTGTTTGAAACAGGGCTACCCTCAAACTCTCCTCCTTCCTACCTTCTCTCTTCTCTCCTAAGTGTAGAGATTACAACATCCAGCACCACGTGCTACCAATTCACATTTTTTGGAGCCAACCTTCAGTCACATGGTTCATCTTTAAAAAACCTTCTCGGTCTCATTTGTTTGGTGTGCAGCTCAAATTTCTTATCGCGGGATGAAATATCCTCCCCTTCCGACCTGTCGGTTGTGAAGGGCCCTCCACGGCCTATCTATCCCATGTAGCTCTGTAGAAGCATGGGCTCTGATCCAAAAAAAAAAAAAATTGATTGATGGGAGTGGCATGGTCCTATGGTAAGAGTACTCTCTACTCTTGTAGAAGATCCAGGCTTAGTTCTCAGCATCCACATAGTGACTCACCCCTGCTCCATGAGATCTGATGCCCTCTTCTGGCTCCATAGACACCAGGCATTTACATGGTGTGCATACATACACGCAAGCAAAACACTCACATAAAAATAATAAATAAGACCATATTCAAAAAAAATCATTTGATTCAAGTAACTAACATCTTATGTGTTAATACTGGTAAGGAAGTAAAGAATACTTGTCTATACAACCACAGTAGTCATGTGGCTGTACTGAATTATGGGGAGATTAAATGACTTACAAATTAATATTGATCAGGGAGGCAAAGTCCTGCTAACTCCAGGGGAATTGTTCTCAGCTGGGAGAAGATTAAGATTCAGGTTACAGACAAGGGATCATATTTCTCACTCTGCAAATTTAGAATATATTAGCAATATTTCTAGGGGCAAGAGTAAGCTGTGACTACCTCAGGAAAGCTGGACTGTGGCTTCCTGGTGGAGGGAGCTCCAGCAGTGTTTTGGGGTGGTTATAACGCACAGGGGATCCTGAGCAGTTCAGTAGCTCACTGCCTCACGGGTCCTACAAGCTGTACCCGAAGCCTGAATCCTCACTCCAGCTACTTAAAGAGCTGCTGCACTTGGAGGCAGAAGCGCTCTTCTGACCCCTTGTCCTCAGCATGTGAACATCTTGGGCTGAGGTCAAAGGATTTGCAGAGGCCACTTGGAGTCGCGAGAGCACTGGTGCCTACACCCTTCTCTTTTTACCTTCCCTGATAAATAAGGCCTCTCTTGCAGAAACGATCATCTCTGCTCATAGTTAGACCCTCGAGTTAGTGATAATCAAGTAGGAAAAAAGTCACCTACCAACTTATTTTTTGAGACACTGTAGTCCTGAATGGCCTGGAAATTGTTGCGCAAACTCACAGAGATTCCTCTGTCTCTGCCTCCTGAGTATTGGAATTAAAGGCACGCACCACCACTTCCTGCAAACAACTATGGTTTTCTTAAGATTTTTGTACATTTTAATTTGATGTGCATGGGTAACTCACCTGCATTTATGTATGTGCAGATACATGCAGTGCCCACAAAAGCCAGAAGAGACTGTCAGATGCCCCGGGAACTGGAGCTACAGAGAATTGTGAACTATCCTGTGGGTGCTAGAAACCAAACCTTCATCCTCTGCAAGAGTAGCAATTGCTCTTAACCTCTGAGCCATATCCTCAGCCCACACCTACCAACTATTAATAACCCTACAGCAGTGTTTACCGTTTTCTTAAGACGTATTTCCAAACTGCAACATGCTGCTGAAATCCTGCCATACAAGGATCAAGGGCATCACGTTAGCTTGGCTTGGGAGAAGTGCTTTCAGAGTGTCCTTTCTCCAGTCATGTGATCGGTCTGTGTGACAAGTTCCTGTACTTGGGACTGGTCAGTTGGCTGGTTTCGTCATCTTAAACGGGGTTTTGAACAAGAACTCAACCGAGTCTCTTCTGAAGCAGGGTCTCATGATGCGATACGTGAAAGGGTACACCTGCAGGAAACAAGCTGCCTCCAAGTCTTCAGTTCATGAAAATGGTGACATTGTCAGCTCTATAGGAATCCTTGTGCTGGCACATCCAAATGTATGCCTAGATTGATGCTTGCAGCCATGACCTAGAGATGGTGGGAAAGATTAGTGTTCAGGAACAGACAAAGAAGGGCGAGTTGTTTGCTGCCTTGGCTTCCGATCTCACATCAGAGTGCAGGAGAGAGTAGGTGTTCAATAAATAGTTGGCAAAGAGGTGTTGAAAAGACATCTATAAATCTTTCTCTTCTCGCAGTGACTCAAGCATATAAAGTAGAATGCTAGCCCTTGGGCTAGGAAGGTTGGCTGGCATGCTTCCCCTAAGCCTCTCCATTCCAGGTGGTGAGGCTTGGCTGCCTCTGCTTCAACCTCGAGCTCTCTTGTTCATCTTTTCTTCACCCCAGACAGGCTCAGATCGTGTGGATATGCCCAGAAAGACTTGGGTGTGAAGACCTGGATCAGAAAAGGCTGGCTGAATCTCAATAGTCACCCGTTCCTGAGACTACCAAACTACAGTCTTTGGAGGGTCTAGATGTTTAAACACTGGATCCATCTTAGTTCCAGCCTGGGACTTTGATAATGCACAACCTATTCTTCTGTGCATGTATATGTGCTATGTATATACCTCCATCTATGTCTGTACCTCCAGCATGTATATTGCTATGTATATACCTCCAGGTATATACATATATACCTCCAGCATGTGTATTCACTATGTATATACCTCCAGCTACGTATATACCTCCAGATATGTATATACCTCCAGCTATGTCTGTACCTCCAGCATGTATATTGCTATGTATATACCTCCAGGTA
>NC_022018.1:51604646-51615035 GCF_000317375.1 Microtus ochrogaster
ACCTCCAGCTATGTATATACCTCCAGCATGTGTATATGTGTATTCACTATGTATATACCTCCAGCATGTGTATTCACTATGTATATACCTCCAGCATGTGTATTCACTATGTATATACCTCCAGCATGTGTATTCACTATGTATATACCTCCAGCATGTATATTCACTATGTATATACCTCCAGCTATGTATATATCTCCAGCATGTGTATTTGCTATGTATATACCTCCAGCTCTCACAATCATGAGCCCCATGACTGTGTAAGCTGACCAAAACCCACTACGGCCCACCAAAGACAAATCAACACTAGCTCAGAGTAAAGCTGGGCCTGATACCTCTGTCATTATTTAGGAGCAAGATTCAGCACCCCAGCAGATAAGTTATTAGGAGTGGCAGGCTCTCAAAGGAAGTGACATACAAGGGACTGTGGGGACTCTGTGTAAGATAGAAGTGTAGAGAAAACCAAGTCCTCCAGGGTCTCTCTGAAGGGGCTGGAGAAAATGCTGCTCACGAAGACTAGACTTCTTGCAATTGCAAACCATCAATGGCTCTGTCTAAATACACACTTACACTTCCGGAATTGTAGTGCCCTCCACAAACATGAAGGTGTACTCTAGACATTTGTCCAAGTTTGTGAAGAGCTTTTGAAAAGAATTTGGGGATAGGAAGATAGTTCAGTGGGTAGAGGCTTGCTGTACAATCCTGAGGTCTTGTGTTCGGATCCCAGCACTCACATGAGCCCAGATGCTGTGGTGTGGCTAATCCCTGTGCTCCTAACAAGAGGTGTGAGGGGGAGATAGGAGAGTCCCTAAGAAGCCTGGGGGGTCAGCTCACCTGGTGTACGCACACTTGGCGAAAACTAAGAGACCTCATCTCAAACAAGGTGGAAGGCAAACAGACACCCAAGATGGTCCCCCCCCCCCCCCCCCCCGGCACCGACACATCCACACTTATACAAGGATAGGCACACAAAGATCAAAAGAGAAAAACAAATATAACATTGAAAGGGTAGGATAGCACCATATATGGATATGATTATAAATATAAACAATGTAAATAAGCATAAATGTCTAGCTATAATATAAACCCTATAAATATGGACAGGGCCAGAAACATATACAAATAGAAATGCAATTATAAACGGGGAGTTCAGAGATGTGCGGTACAGATCTCCATTCTCCATCTATAGAGTCACAGGTAATCAGAGAAGCTTCTCACAGCACAGGCAGCAGAGGCCAAACCCAGCATGCTTCCACTTGCCACAGGAGTGAACATTGGTTGCCCTGCCAGGCGCCCTGAAACTAACTCCCTCAGCTTTGCCTTGCCGTGGCCCCAGGCTGGGCCCACACCTCTCCAAGCCCAGCTGCAGGCCTTCATCAAAAAGCACCCAGAGGCCCTGAGCGTTACCTGGCAACGGAGCACCTGTGAGTTAGGTGAGCCAGGCAATGCTAACCCGAGTGCTGGGGCTTGTGGTTCCCAGTTGCCCTCGCGGGCTCTCTCATTACCGCTCACTCTTTTGGCCCGGAGAGGAGAACAGAGGTGATGATTGTTTTCTCTGTGTTTCCTAGAAACAACAGATACACTGATTAGCTATCCACTGTGAGTCCCGAAAGGCCAAGGGGCGCCGTGTAGCATTAGCCTGTGCGTGTACCTCTTACCGAAGTGCCTTAAGTTGTCTTTGAAGAAGATATCTCTAATAGCAACCAGCCGCTGAACTTTAGGAATCCGAATCGCTCCGAGGAGTTCGTGGTGAATAATAATGAATTAGTTTAACAAGAGGCGCAGTGGGGGCCGGAGGTGTGACTCGGCAGTTAAGAGTGTACACTGCTCTCGCAGAGAACCCAGGTTTGAAGCCTGGCACCTCTGCTGGGAAGCTCACCCTCTTCTGGCTTACCTACATACGCTCTTGGGCACAGACACGTACATGCGCATTATTTAAGAAAATACAATCTTTTGAAAGTGGGGAAATGTGCAGCAAATAGAGTTTATTCTCTCTCCATCCTTAGCCTTTGTTCCTTTGTTCTCCCCCAGTTCCTTCCCCCTACCTGCGCTGTCAAAATCCCAGGTGACTTTGTCAAAATTCAGGTAACTTTGTTTGGCTCTGGCCTCTCTGACTGCGTTATTGGTTAGCGCTGAGCTTTGGTGGCCCGCAGCCCTCTGCGTATCCAGATCCCCTGTTGCTAGCCCCAAGCCTGACTGTGACATCGCTTCCTGTCTGCAGACCTTGCTTGTCTCGGACACCATTTTGTGGAAGATGGTGACCATCTTTAAGGACCCTGCGGGAGAAGACCGTTGCTGTGAGCTTGCACTCTCCTGCTGTTCTAAAGGAAGCATCTCTGAGCAAGGAAAGACCAGGGGTGGCTGGCTGTGTACGCAGGAGCAGTCCTAGTAAGTGTTTTGTGCATTTTCCTTCAGCCCCACTTAGTACATCAAGAATCAAAATCATTTTCTGACCTCACTTTTGTAGGCACCGTGCTTCTCATTCTAAGTATGGATTAATCTAGAGTAAAAATCAGATTTCCCTTCTACTCCAGTGAGCTCCGTTTTGTCCCGTGCCACCCCGCCCATTTTCTCACACGTTCATGGCACCATGGGACTTGTGACTTATTCTAAACCCAGGACTGCTCTCTCCTCCATATCGCCCATCCTTGCCGTGTTCTCAGCCACGACTCCTTCACCTGAAGATGTCCACACAAGGGTTTCTGCCTCTGTGAAAGCTTTGGGTCTGAATTATCCCATATGTTCTAAAACATGGGAGAAGATTTGGAAACCTGGGTCCGATATTTAGGGTCAAAGAACCTTTGTTTATCAAGATGGGGCTGGAGAGCTGGCTCAGCAATCAGGAGCACTCACTGCTCCTGCGGAGGACCTGGGTTGGTTCCCAGCATCCATATCAGGAGACTCAAAACCATCTGTAACTGGAATTCCAGGGATCCAAGGCCACTTCTGACCTCTGAGGTACCTGCACACATGTGTAAAAGCAGACAAGCACATGTACATACATGTAAATAAAAATAAATCAATGTTCTGTAAGAAGATGCAAACCCTAGTAGCTTTTGGTCTAGCCAATCTGATTCCTCTTATTCAGGGTTCTTGCTGAAGCCCCCAAGGGATCTGTTTCACAGTAGCTCCTGGATCCACACCTCCTCCAGACAGAGCTGAAGGGCTCCCTGCTAAGGAAGAGCTTCTTCTCACAGCACAGTGAGGGGTTCAAGGTCACAGACAGGTCTCCAACTTTTCTCACTTTCCTTCTCACAGATGCAGGTGTTGCCTCCTAGCTGAGAAAGCTGGCAGGTCGCTCCTGCTGGCTTCTCAGGCCTGTTACTTTCCTTTTCCAGTGTCAGAGCAGAATACCAAACAAGCTGCTTTTTCAGCAATCCAAATCTCTTCCTTTAGGGGCCTTTTATAATTTGCTTTGTTTTTCCACACTGAGATTTATCAACCCATTTCTCGGTCGTAATCTCACTTGGGAGAATGGGTAGGGGTTTCCAGCTCTTTCTTTTTTCTTTTGCTGGTTATGTTTTGTCTTTCCTTGTTCGAAAAAGAAACATTTACATGTTTTCCTGGATGTATACATGAAGTCATTAGCGGTGCCCAAAGTGAATGCATGGTGCAATATACTTCTAAGTTCCTGCTGGAGTAGGAAAGATTTAGCATAAGACTCGGGGGGACAAAGTATAAACAGTAGAAAGCGATTACTACTCCTACTAGTTCTGAAGCAGCTCAATGTGAAACCAACCAGAAAATGATCAGCCTACAACTATAACTAGAAAGCACTAAAAAAGACAAAAGCTTTCCAGAATTGTGAAAAAAAATCCATAAATAAAATGCACCCCCAAAAGCATTTGCTGGTAGAAGTATTTAGTGTAGCAATAAACGAGAGTATACTGTCTGTAGATAAAGTGATTTTTTTTATGGAATCTGTTCAATTAAAACACTGTATAAGAGCTGGAGTCTGTGGCTACACCCAACTGAACGTGGAATCAGAGAGATACAGATCCAGAGGGGCCGTGTCTTCTCATTTTACAGACCCAAGGTCAATTGAGATGTCTTGATAAATAAAAGACAGGCTTAATGAAAGCAAAAATGTTATGGAGTTTTTAACATATAGACACACACTCAGAGACACATACCATAAAAGCAACTTCTCTTTTATAGTTCCATTTGAAATGTAAGGAAGGTAGGGATCTAAAGGAGACAGCCTTGTCCCAAAAGGCAATTCTATCAGAGCAGTCTTGCTATTGGGTTTATTTTAATTAGGTAATGTATTATCTCACCATGAGTCTCGCTGCAACAACAGACTCCTTGCTGTTGATAATGTGCCCAATGATAACAGTACAGTTCCTTACACGTATTTTCATTTCAGGGAGTTCAAAGTCTCAACGTAAATGGGGTGCCCCTTCATCCCTCACATACATTCTCTGGGGTATCCTAAGGGTTTGGGATGTTAATACTGAGAACACCACCATTGAGGGTAACATAACCTTTGCTTTCACCCCAGTGTCACTGGCGAAGAGCTTCCTAGTGCAAAGTCAACGGAACACTGAGCCTTTGGGTGTTCAGGGTCTCTGGGAACTGTGAAAAGGAGAACCACAGTCACGAGTTTAGACTATGGGCAGTTTCCAGCGATTGCCCTAACACAGGCCCTGAAGCCACCCTTGGGCTTCTGTGCACTCCACCAAGAGCTCGAGAACTTGTGCAGAACAGTTCGCTTGTTGGTTATTTATTCATTCATTCATTTATTTGGTTGGTTTTTCAAGGCAGGGTTCCACTGTGTAGCCCCAGCTGTCCTGGAACTCACTCTGACAAGAAGAGATCCTTATGTTTAGAAGCCGCCTAGCAGAGAAGACCTGACGTTGCTAGGAACTTGAGTGCGTAGGGGAAGGCATCAGAATGCCCAGAGTTCCTCCCAAGAGCAGAGAACTAGCACTTGATGGGGTTTAGGAACCAACAGGAAGCACACACAAGGTCGGAAGAGTGGGAGCATTTTAACATTGCCTGGGAGGGTATGCAGGAGTGGGGCATTTACCATTGCCTAAGGGGGTGTAAGAGTGGGGGGCATTTTAACATTGCCCCTCTTCTGCCCCCCACAATCTCCTACATCTGTGTGTTCACTGTGCCTCCTCTGTAACCGTAGCCATGATGTCTTGTCTAACATCTATCCGGTGGAATTGTCTCTTATGATGGACATAACCCATATTTCTACTACTGCCCAGTTCTGCTGCCCACGTGGAGCTATTGAAGACTTGAAACATGGGTAGTGTTATGGGAAAATGAAATGGTCAATATTACTTCTTTACACATGTGGCATTGTGTCCCACACTAGCTGGTCCGAATCGTCTATTCCTGTGTGCCAATAATACTCAACTTCTTCGCGCCTTATACATATGCCTTCAATTCAGAAAGTCATGACTCCATGTCAGTTTCTCTGTGAAGCCGTCTGTGATTTCACCCAGGTTGTAAGCTTGACAGGATCTACAATCACCCAGACAAACCTCTGAGCATTCCTGTGAGGGGGTTTCTGGACTGGGTTCTCGGAGCTTGGAGAACCCTAATTATAGGAGACTGAATGAAACGGAGAAAGTGAACTGAAAACCGGCGCTCCTTTCTCTCTGCTCCCCGGCTATAGACACAATGTGGCCAGGACACAACCCAGGCTCTTGTAGCTGTGACTTTACCCTTCATGATGGACTGTGCTCCGGAGCTGTTAGCCAAACTGAAACCAACTTTCCTCCCTTCTCCTCCCCACTTCCTCTCTCCCTCCCTTCCCCTCTCCCTCCTGTCCTCCTTTGAGTTTCTTTGGTCAGGTAGGCTGTCCTCACGGTGAGAAAAGTAACACACACCTCCACACCAACTCTGGGTTGGATTCTGAACTCTACTATGGTCTTCATATTCATACTCTATGGATTAGTTTCATATGTGAGTGTAGAATTTTTTTAAATTTGTGTGCTTGTGTCTATTTCTCTCTTTCCACCACAAACTCTTTGAAGACAGGGCATGGGTCCTAATTCATTCTGTCCTCTTTACAAGACAACGTAGGTCCTAGCACCTGCTAGTGGAGTGCATGAAAAAAACATGAGTGTCTGTATTTTGCTCGGAGGCCGTGGCACAACTGAGACAATACTTATCAAGGAACAGAAGACTTCACAGGACAACGGCGCCAGGACAGGGACCTTTCACTGCCTGTTCTAACCTCCTCAGAAGAATGGTGGAGTCTGAGTATCAGGAAGTTTGGAATCTGTATGCTGAGTGATGGAGAAATCTTACTTTGTGTTTGTCTTGCTTTGGTCTTGTTTCAGGGTTTTAACGAGTTGTGGTTTTAGGAGCTCTCAGAGCTACAAGTTAACATGGCTAACTGTCTACATGGGCCATTTGGCTGTCACCCTTCGTGCTTAAAGTGCAAATCATTCTGGAAGTTGCTCTCTCCTAAAATCTGAAATATGGTGATTTAGAGATACATAATTTTTTCGAACTGTGCTTGAGAGAGAGAAAGCAGGGGAAGGAAAGGAGGGAGGAAGGGAGGGAGGGACGGAGGGACGGAGGGACGGAGGGAGGGAGGGAAGAGATGCTGATATTTTTGCCAAAGAAAGGAAATGAAGAAATTTGTTCCATTTTCGGTGATAGGACATGTGTAGGTGTTCGCATCTGCTAACCCGGCAAAGGGCAGTGTTAGTGAAGGGCTAGGCAGGCAAGCAGATTACAGAGGAGATTGGTAGAGGGATTTTTTCTTCTTTTTGCTTCCCCCAAGTTCAGCCAGCCTTCACAGCCTGTGGCTGCTCTTTTTGTGAGAATTGGTGCATATTTAATTGCTCTAGCTTTGGCTTCTGGGCTTAGCTTTACCCACACAAGAGGCATTCATCCACAGTTCAGCCCTCAGTCCCATCAGAACCTGCAGATACAAAAAGTGCTCCTTCCATGGCCTGGGGCTCAAGCACAGGCTACAGCTCCAGGATACAAGAAGTGAGGGAGATCAGTGACCAGGGTGTTTGCAATCATCGACAGGAACAACTGGGCATTTTCCACTTTCCCTCCATAATGTACAGGGAGGAAGCAATTATCTTGCAGAAGGCAAGGAGTAACAAGTCTTTTGAAAGATTACACAGAAGAAACCCTCGTCCCATTTTGTCTATGTCAAGCTCCATTTTACTTATATTGCATCTTAGAGAATTGTTCAGAAGAAAGACAGCGGAAAGATGGAAGGGTACGAGCTTTGTTTTATTGGAACTTTGGATACCTTTCTCTTTCGTGTTTTTTCTGAGTACGTAGGTGACCCCTTCTTAATGAGGGTCTGCAAACTTCTCTGCTTTTCAGAAGCATCTGCACTGTGCCCTGGAACAGCACTTGCTGATTGTAGCTTCTAAACATGCTCCCGATATAGACTATTTTCTTCTTTAGAATAGCTCATTGTCTTACCTGCCTTAACGGAAATTATGGGTTTGATTAATGGGCTAGAAACGGTGGTCCATTTTAGCTTCCTTATCACTGGTCCTTTGGATGCGTGATGTTTCCCCCGGCATCAGAATACATGAGAATAATATCTGCAGGGGGATTTTTAAATACGGAGAGAAAGAAAAGTGAGATGGGTCTTCCCATAGCCCCGGCATTTAGAGCGGCCATTTATTTTAAAAGCGCTCACATGTGCGGGGGTACCATTCACCTACCTATTTGGTACTTTATTCAACAAACTCTTTTCTGTAACAAGCTTTGTGCCTAGCGTGAGGAAGAGAGCCTGGGGGGGTTCTTATTGCCTATGAAGTAAGAAGCCATAGTGTTTTACTTTAAGCAATGTTCAGGATGGAAGGGCAATGGGTACGGAAAGGGAGCGTGACCACAGCAGGATTTAGGTGTTGTTTAGCCAGCTGATCAAGTATGACCAGCAGACCCCTGTGCTCCATGAGCTACGGAAAATGTATGACAGGTGCTTCTGTTCTGATGAAAGAAACCACCATCTCTGGATCTGCGGGTGCCACCAAAACAACTGTACCCGGTGGGGCAACTCTAACCGCAGTCACTGGGAGTGCACGCTTGGAGCCACCCTAGGTGTTTACCCCGCACAGTCAATAGGAGTATAAGCCTGGAGTCACATTTGTGTGTTTATCCCCCAAGGAGCTCTTAAAGGTTTGCTAAGGGGCTTGAGGAGGAGGGTGGCCTAAGAACATGGAGTCTGTAGATACTAGGGGAAAAATTCAAATGAGTTCAGCTGTGACTTATCTAAATAACAGACACGTGACATGGCAGGGGGGACGTCCACGGGTTTACATCCAGGCACAAACCCAGACAGGTATGAGAATCCTTTCCGCCCTTGGGGTATGGATGTAAAATAACAGCCTGCCACTGGGAGGCCCTTCCACGGCCTCTTTGGAAAACAGCATGGAGATTTTTGTTGTTGTTTCTCAACTGAGGCAAATATGCGTAATTCACTAAAATCAATGGGAAGTTTTCCAGATTTATTCCGGCGCAAGCAGTGAGCACCAAAAGTAAGGGGAAGCTGCTGCCGCTAGATGCCACAAGGAGCAAGGAGTAGACTAAGGACCTGGGTGTTTCCCAATGTCTGGGGCAGCCAGCCTGACAGTTCAGAGGGACAGGAGGATGTGGAGGATACTAACCTGTCCCTTTCTCACAGGACCACACGGTTTTTGGAAAAAAGCATTGGGTGAAAACTGTTTGTTCTACAATATGACACAAATACACATTAATGTTTTATACACACTGACAGACATAGGATGCTTTTTAACACCACTGATAATGATCAAAACCCACACAATAAGACTGAGAGAATGGCTCGGTCGAGTGTCTGCTCCATGTGACCTCTGAGCCCCAGCACCCATAAGAAAAAGCCAAGTATGGTGGTCATATCTATAACCACATTGGAAGGGGGGGGGCTGGGGGAACTCACCGGTCAGACAATCTATTCAATTCGTAAGTGAGCTCTGGGTTCAGTAAGAGACTTAAGGTGGGAAGCAGTAAAGGAAGACACCTGAAGTCAACCTCCAGCCTCCACGTTCATACAGTATACAAGGTATGCTAGTTCTGTCTCTCTGTCTCTCTGTCTCTCTCTGTCTCTCTCTCTCTCTCTCTGTCTCTCTATCTCTCTCTCACCCCCCCCCACAAAATCCACATACACAAATAAAGTAAATAAAATGTAGATATTCGGCATAATGATGAAATATGCTCTACTTAATCATGCATACATATAGGTCACACCACAGGAATGTTCTCTCTGTCTCCCCCCCTCCATCCACCCCTGTCCTTCTTTCTCTCCCCCTCTCCTCTATCTACTTCATAACCGATTCTTAATAAAGGGAAGTTTGAATGCCAATGGTAGTGGGCATAAACGTGACCCCGAAACTTCCTGGTAAGGAGTTATGGCAAAGAAGAGGCCATTGTTTCACAAGAATGATGATGGCATTCACGTCTCTGCCCAAAGCAGAAGACAAGTTGAGATCAGTTTCTATCATGAGGTTAGACTTGGTGCCAAAGAAATGTGTTTTACACATTGCTGATAGGGCATGCAACGTTCAAGTACTAGAGGGCTAGAGCCCAAGGCCTTGTAGTGTGTTGAACATGAAGAACTATTTCTGAACAATTTCTGTAATGATAGTTCCCCATAGAAGGGATTTTATCAGATGTCCCTGAAGAAGAATGATGCCATCTGCACTGGTTACTCGATTCATCACCGTGACCAAATACCTGATTTATGGTAGGAAAGTTAATTTTGGCTCATGGCTTTTGGATGTAGTCCCTCGTGACGGGAAAGTTGTGTGGAAGTGACTCTCAGCTGGCATGGTAGGAACATGAAGCCTCTTGTTTACATCTGGGTAGATTAGGATGCAGAGAGGGGATGGTATTAGGCTGTAAGTTTCAAGCCCTGGCCCCACCAACACACTTCCTTCAGCTAGTCAAATTCCTAACTGTTCTAAAACAGTACCGCTAACTGGGGATTGTGAGTGGAAACACAGGAGACTCTAGGATCTACATCACACTCAGATTGTAACATCGTGTTTTCAATGCTACCTACAATAGACTTTGAGTAGATGCAAAAACTGTGTGTGTGTGTGTTTGTGTGTTTGTGTGTGTGTGTGTGTGTGTGTGTGTGTGTGTGTGTGTGTGTGGTGAGAGATAGCTTAACACAGAAGCATTACCAATTGGCTTACATAAAACAAGAGTAGTAGGAGATATGGCATATAAATTCACTGGCATTGGTCCCAGGACTTCATTGTTCCCTTTAGCATTAATCTTTACAATCTGAAGAACAGAAAGGTAGGTAGGAAAGAGAAGGGAAGGAGAGAAGGAGAGAGGGCAAGGGAGAGACAGAGACAAAGAGAAAGAGAGAGAGAGCAAGAGAGAGACAGAAACAAAGACACAGAGAGAGAGAGACAGAGAAAGAGA
>NC_022018.1:51615307-51629690 GCF_000317375.1 Microtus ochrogaster
GAGAGAGAGAGAGAGAGAGAGAGAGAGAGAGAGAGAGAGAGAGAGAGAAAGACGGGGTGGGGGGTGAGAAATCTCAAAGATACCTTGTCACTTTGGGTTCACACATGGAACTCTGACCAGCAAAACAGGATATTATATGGATTCTGTCATCACAGACTTGAAGAGAGGTTTGAGAGATTGGGTTGTTCCTTTCCAGCTTCTATCTTTGCTAAGGTAAGTGCTGGCCCAAGCTAGCCACGCCCCTGATCTGAGAGTGAGGGGGGTGAGGGGTGATCTGAGCCTCTAGCAGCCTGCATAGCCTCAGCCAGGCCCCAGGCTGCCCTGAACTTTGGTGATTATTTGCAATGCATCAATAGCTAACTCATATTTACTATTATCAGATGTAGAATCTCAGAGAAGTCCAAGGACGATAGAAATGGTATTTGGTTAAAACTAGGCGATCAGTTCCTTGAAATAGCTAAGGAATATTTCCTTCATGGTAATCTACTCTACCCACAGGGCAAGTGACAACACAGGGCTTTCTGTAAAATACCATTTACTTTCATCTCCATTAGATAGAAATTGATTTCTCAGAAAAACAAACAAAAAATTCTCTTAAAAATTAAATACTCCCAAAATATTTCAAGACTAAAACTATTAAACATTTAGCTGAATTACTAAACTTTAATTAGATAAAAATATCTATTTGTCAAATTGTAAGTTGATGACAATCAAGACATTCCCAAAGAAACTTTGACAGATGGATTTGTATATATTCACAAATATAGGGAATATTTGGTAAGGTTCTTTCTATAGTCAGACAGTTAGCGGTTTGGCTCTCAATCCTAAAGTTTATTAGCTATGACCCTTTTTTAAGAATTAATCATTCTGCCCTAGTTACCTATGAAATTAAAAAGCAATTTTTTTACATAGTGAATGTTTGTTACGCAGGCCGGGCCTCCACCACTTCCATCAACAATGCCACCTTTATCTTTATCAAAAGGGACACACAACCCAAGTCGTGCCTGAGCAAAGAAGTCAGAGGAAGTGAAGGAAATGAATTGGTTTTGGCAAGAAAGTAGAGCCACCAACAGTTTCGTTCAGATCATCTACCTTTGTCATTTCCCCCCACACACACAATATTAAAATTAAAGAAAATTTAATATAAAAACACCAATCGGGTGGTGCCAGCCTTTCTTCCTGGAGTAGGTCCTAGCCACAGTGTATCCTAAAGTCGCTCCTGTCCATCACTTGCACGGGAATGCAGCTGTAGCTTTAGCATAGACAGAGTCCAGGCTGTGTCTGGAGCCTCACCCTCAGCACTCACTACTGAAGCTCCTACACGCTTTCCTTGCTGCCTACGCTCCTGGCCATCTGTTACCGTGGCATTATGCCAGCTTGTAGGATCGCTGACTGGCTTTGCCAAAACCCAGGGGCCAAGAAAAGGCTTTAGACAAGAAGCCCTTACAAAACTCATACAGACGCCCAAAAGACAGCCCTAGATTGCTTTCATCTCCTCTGGACAGTGATGCTGAGAGTGTTGTTTTTTTTTTTTTCCTTGCCTCATGACATTTGGTTCACCTGTTGATTTAGCTAGTTAGGTCTCCAATCTAAATCCTGAAGTCTGGAGAAAAAAATTAAAAAAAAAACAACTCTGAGCCATGTATAGACACCTGTAGCTGCTAAACAGACAGGTGGTGTTATTGCCTGCTTCTTGGCAGGGGTGATGGGAAGCAGCGGGCTTTCCATCAATACTCTGCGAGTGAGTCCTCCGGTTCCCACAGCTCCCCTTTTAACAAGGTGACGCCTCCCCTTCCCTCCTAGTCCTCATGCTACTGTGGGGTTTACTAAAGCTCCCCTCGTTCCATCGTGTCCACGCTAATTACAATGGGAAATGTTAAGATACAACCAAGTCCATTATGACAGGAGGAAAGAATGTCAACAGGAGTACGAGCTTTAAAGAAGCGATTTGTGCAAGACAGCAATACGCGGGACAGGGACACTGGATGTCATACGACTTCGCAGCACGCAGATCCAATGGCATAAAACCCCACTGAAAGGTATTGGGATGAAAACCTTCATCCAGATGGCCAGAAAAATGTTTAGTTTATAGTCCATTCAATTATCTTTAAAATAATACAATGAACTCAGATATCTAGACCACGTGGGGATACTACGTACAGTACACACTCAGAAGAATTCTGATGACAGCCACGGACGCCCTATCCGGAGAACCTGGGCACGAGAGCTCAGATGTTCCCTGACTGAAGACGTTTTACTTTACACACCCAAAGTTCACTCATTGAACAACTACAGCAGCCCACCCACAAGACACCAGTCATTGGCAGAATGTGAGGGACTGAAACACAAACCAATCGGAGTAGCATCTTCATCAGGAACCCAATATCTGCTCACACAGGGACCTGTGGCCTCATACAGACAAACAAATTAGGCCCAGGATGTACACTAGCAGCATGGGGTTTATCAGCTCAGAGAAGTTTGCCAAACTCTGCTTAGAAGACCTCAGGGGAAGACTCGCTTGCTTTTCAGCTTTTGTCAATATTTATTAATTGCACAAAATGATGGATTTAATTGTGACACTTTCATATATGCATAAAATATACTTTGGTCATTTTAAATATATTATTTCCTGAGTACCCTCCTTCCCCCAAGCCACTCCTCTTTGCTAATAGTTCCTCAGATAGCCTACTTCTATGCACCACCCCCCCCCCACGTTCCACAGGTGACAGAAATGGGGATTTGTTTCCCTGAGTCCATCTTACTCTGCTGAACACGATGTTCTCCGGTTCCATCCACTTCCCACAAAAGACATAGTTACAGTCTCCTTTATGTCCAAGTAAAATTCCATTGTTGACACCCATCACCTTCTCCTTATGATGTATCTATCAGTGGATGCTTAGGCTGACTTCAGGACTCGGCCACCGAATGGCGCCAAGAGAGGCAGGTGTGTTGCTTGTGAATGTCTCTGGTGTGTGGTGACTTTGAATTCCGCAGGTGTATACACTCAAAAGACTGGTTAGCCTAGACCATATGGAGAGCCTATTTTTAAGTTTTGGAGAAAACTGATTTCTATAGCTGGAGCTCTTCTTTTATAACGACATTCTTGCAAGACAGCATGCACAGTGGCTGGTTTTCAGAGGACGCCTGAATCGGGAGTCACAGACCTTCCTTACCAGCTTAGATGATTCGAAGAGCTGTTCGCTATCTCAGTATTGAAAACTCCCATTATAAAGAGTCTGTAAAATGCGGGGGGGGGGCACTTGGTAATTATTTGTCATCTCAGAGCAGATTTTGTTGTTGTTGTTACTTTTTACAAGGCAATCGAAAGCGCAGGGAAAGCATTCGGTACTTCAGAAATGGAAAAGAAGCTATTATTTACTTCCATCAGGCCTCCTCCTTACTCAACCGACAAAGGGCAATGCTTTCTTTCACAGTCAAGGAACGTTGGAGGAACAAAGTTTCATCCATATCACAGATGCTGTTTCCTCCTCTTCATGGAATCATGGTACCAAAAGAAGCTTTGTGCTGAAAGGTTAGGGCAGAGTTTGTTCATCTTCCCAGCCAGGACAAAGCTCTGAACAGTGGCCAGCCTTGTCCCCCACTGCTAAGATGATGCTCTTCTCTAGAAACTTTCCCCACACTGCACACCTCCCCCTTCACTGTAAAGTGGGGATCCAACAGAGGAGAGAAAACAGATGCTAAAGGCAGCACCGGCTTGTCAATGAACAAAGAAGATGGGTTCCTAAGACCTGCCCTGCAGATGCCACAACTGTCATGCACTCTGCTGAGTAACCCATGCCACCTCCAGACACTCTCCCTATGACTCTTGGGAAAACATGCCTCGTGCCAGAGCAAAAGGGCCACATAAAGGTGTAAGGTGGGGATCTGAGAGGCAAGGGACAAGAGGAAGCATAGTCAGTGGTCAGGGTTGCAAAGCTTTGAATCCAGTCCCTAACTTGGTCCCTGTGAGTCCCTGCAAAGCATCCAATGGGATTGCCATTCCTCATCTGGCACAGGAAGCCCAAGCCCATAGATCAAGAAGTTCCGAGGCTTCCTTCCAGCCCCCAGTGACTCAAAACTCTTGAAACAAGATGTTCCGTCCACAGTCTCCACCCACAACACTAATGGCTCCTGCACCAGGCGTTCCCTCCCAGAGACCAGCGAATATACACAGGAAGCCTTTCACAGACTAAAAATCCTCTTAGGATCCAATGATAGCTTTTCTTTTCCTATTATTTATAACCTTTGAGTTAACTCCCCATTGATAAGGGTCTTATCTGAAGATTACAGCCTCTTTTTTTTTTTAAGTAGCAGAAGGATATAGCTCTCCTAAAATATCAAAGTGTGCTTTCTCTCTGTTACTGCCTGGTACTGTTCATACTGCTATTTCAGAAGTAAAATAAACATGCCATTTTTTCTCTTTTAGAGTATCCAAGAAGATTTACACTCTTGGATTCTATTTGAGTCAACACTCAGAATTAGTCAGCACTCGCGATCAAATGGGAGGAGGGCGGCAGAGGGGGAGGTGACTTATAACACCTGAAACAAAAAATGAATATATGCCAATACACGTATACCTATACATCATCTGCAAATACATACATGACTTTTTCCTCATGTACGATCTCAGTAAAATATCAGAGAGGAAAAAAATGTCAGACATACATAGCATAGCAATCAAGGGCTAATGAAGATCCAGGTATTAAATCAATTAAGAAGTATCAAAAGCCACGTAATCATCAAGGAACAAAATTGGCACCACAATATGTAGCGGGTATGGGAAAGCCTAATTTACTAAACATACCCTGCAGTCACATAATTGCATGTAATTTTACCAGCATAATTAACTAATTTAATTACCACTTCTCAAGTGCATCAATTATTGACATTACAGAGTTTTCAGACAGCAGAATTACCGCGTGGTGCATCCAGAGAATGCTCAATGCTGTGTGTGCCTGCTTTCTCTCCGAGGTAACTCCTAGAAGGAGCATGTGAAGCTGGAGGTGGGAAGAAATTCCTACGGCGGGTCGCTCAGTTGGTGGGCAGATTTAGAGAATGGAGAACCCACAAATGTGTCTGGCAGGAGGCAGAGATGGAAAGGAAGCCCCCAGAGTGTATGCTTCAAAGCTGTGCGGGAGAAAGTAGGCGAGGCTTGGCCAGAAAAAGGCACAGAAGCTGGCTAGGGTGAGCCGGGAAGGAGAGCGCCAACTTCTGGAAGTGGTCCTCCTACCCCCTTGCACAGGCTCACATTCACACACGTGCAGGTAATAAAAGTTTGCTCAAATGAAAGACCTCTGATAGAAGGATAGCAGACTGCTCTTGCAGGCAAGGCTTTCTGTTTTGTGTTGTCTTTGTGGTTCTGCAAAGAAAATACTGCTGGGACATTTGGTAGTGTTATCCCATCAAAGTATTTGAGATTGTGGAGTCTCAGCAATGGTAGGGTTTACTTCTAGAAGGATCCCAGTTCCATGGCTTTTTAAAAGGCATCCTTGGTGACATTTCATCATGTCCTATAATCCATGAAGAGGAAGGACTGAAGTCCTAGGAGCTCTTGGGTGGCTTTGTGTCTCTGTTGAAGTGTACTCCTGCATGTGACCTTTGCCCTGATGCCCCATATTGCAGAACAGGGTGAGGGGTGCGGTGGTGAGGCTGAACCATGACATTGTAAGCACACAGAAGTTTTTTTTTAATGAGATAGCATATAACTGAAATAATGGATATGATATTAACATGTCTTTATTACCTTAGAAATTAACTTATCTTTGAATTAAAACATGTATGATATAGTCTATTATTACTCAAAAAAAGAAAAACATTCACATTTAGAAATTTATTCATAGATTTACCATGTAGGTGTGACTGTGTATGTGTGTGTGTTGGCAGGTGCCTACACGTGTGTGCACATGTGGATTTGTGTGCAAGCGGAGACCAGAGGACAATCTCAAGTGCTGTTCTTCAGGTTCTGTCCATCTCTTTTTGACACCGTCACTCACTGACCTGGAACTAGCCAATAAGCCAGGTCCACTGAGCAGCAAGCCCCCCAAATCCTCCTGACTTTGCACCCCTAGCCCTAAGATGCCGTGAGCATGTTGATATGCCCGGTTTCTTTGTGAGGGTTCAGAGGGTTGAACTTGGATTCTCCTGCTTCCAAGGCAAGTGCTTGACAAACCAAGCCAAGCTACACAGCCTAGGTGGAGGGTTTTACTAAGACAAGGTAACACTGAAATAGATGCTATGACACTAACGACTTGCCATAGCCTTCTTACCTTTTGAAAACTTAGCTAGTTTATCTCTGAATTAGAATAGGGATTTTAAGTTCCTGATCACTTCGGGAATTAATCTAGAGCAGTGGTCCCCAACCATCCTAACACTGCAACCCTTTAACATCGCTCCTGTGTTGTGGTGACCCCAACCATGGAAGTATTTCCGCTGCTACTTCATAACTGTAATTGCTACTGTTATGAACTGTAATGTATGCCTGTTTCCCAATGGTCTTAGGCAACACCTGTGAAAGTGTCGTGGGACTCCCCAAGTGTCACAACCCACAGTTTGAGAACCACTGATTATAGGCTTACTTTTGTTGGCAGACATAACTTGTGTTGATGGATATTAACTGGATGTGTTTACGGGATACAGTGTGATAACGTGTACATACTGTGTGTGCAATGTAGCCGCTCTGAAACACAGAAATCAAAGGAAAGGAAACTGTGGATGAAATCTGATTACATTTTAAAGATTTCCATCTCATCCAATGAAAAGCTTAGGAAGTGTGGCTATATATTAACTGGGCGGAATTTAACAAAGAGTCCATTGCTGTGACTCAAACTTGTTGAGCTGTATATAACCAACTTGTTGGGCCCCAAAGCTAGTGACCTGGAATTATTACATGAGCCTGGGTATAGTTATAGCAAAGTTGTCAGACACATGTTGTTCTCCATGGAGCCCACAGCCTGTCTTTGCTTTAAAATGAGCCCCCATTATAAACAGAATCAATGGCTCCTACTTCTTCCCATGGGGGAGGCGCATGCACTAGGTGTGCAGGTATATGCGTGTGTGGCTGTGCATGCACATACATGTCTACACATGTGAAGTATGAAGACCTCCTTAGCTGTCGTTCCTCAAGTGCTGTCCATCATACATTTTGAGGCAGGGGCTTGAATTTGCCGGAGTTTGGTATTTAGGCGAGGCAGGCTGGCTACCACGCCCCAGGAATCCACCTGCCTTTGTCTTCCTGGAGTGTTCTAACTGAAGAGTCAACAAAATTTGTTCTCGCCGGGCGGTGGTGGCGCACGCCTTTAATCCCAGCACTCGGGAGGCAGAGGCAGGCGGATCTCTGGGAGTTCGAGGCCAGCCTGGTCTACACAGCTAGGTCCAGGACAGGCTCCAAATCCACAAAAAAACCCTGTCTCAAAAAAAAAAAAAAAAAAAAAAAAAAAAAAAAAAAAAACCAAACAAAATTTGTTCTCTACAAGGAAAAGCCTTTCTGCTTCAGAAGTGCTTGTTTCTGGGATGTTCCTTACCTCTGGTCCAGACTTCTGTCTAAAAGAGGGTCCCTTCTGAGCAGACTGACTTCCATCCTCAGATCATTACATTAAGGATATGTTTCTCCTCACTTCCTGGTTACGTTGCCCATGTGCATTTTATGTCTGTCTATGGGTTCTCCAAGGGAAGTTCGTGAAGAACAAGGACACAAAGGAAGAGAGACAGCATTTTAGTCGCCTGGAGCTACATAACTCAAATCGACCAAAAGTGGAAAAAGTAGGAGATGCGGAGCAAGCGGAGGGATCTGGTAAATCCTCTTGGAAGAACAAATGCACAAAGGGGATATTTCCATAATCTACCGAGGCCTTCAGACCAGCATGGAATCAAGAATGAGGCCAAGAGAGTGTGCTTTCAAAACCCAGTGGGAGAAGGAATCCCAAAGGCCATTTGGAGAAGCTGCCAGTAAGGACCGCTGTTTTAAATCACAAAGGAAGAGAAGGGTTTAGCACAGGATGGGAGGGAAAACTGAGAAAACACTGACTGAAGGCACAAGGAGCATGCACAGAGGTAGTGTCCCATAGCCGGAAGCAGTAGAGACGAGGTTCAACATTAAAAGGACACTAAAGCCAAAGGCCAAGAGAGGGCTGAGGCCCCGAGTCCCAGACCCAGACCCAGCCCTAGGGGACAGAGAAAAGTCACTTTGTCTTTCCAGAGAGAAAAAAGTAAGTGTAACTGTTGGGGTTCTATATCCCAACCCAGGTCTACAGAAATCCAGGGAGTTCAGATTGTAGCTGCCTATTGTATACACATGTGAATGATTTTTATCTTAAATTTTTAAATTACACTATGTATTCCTGTATTATGAGAAAGGGGATGCACATAAGGCTGAGAGAACAACTTCCAACAGTCAGTTCTCTCCTTCAGCCATGTGTGTCTTGAGAATCAAGTTCAAGTTCACCAAGCTTGACAGCGCCTTTCTCCACTGAGCCCTCTTTCCTGCTCCATTTTTCTCATCCTTGATAAATGTTAATAGTTTTCCCCAAAGCTACTGCTACCTCCAATTATAATTTATGTCTCTTCTCCCAATCTATTTAATAGCAAATGAACATCTAAAATAGTTGTAGACCATAGATTTGAGCTGGTATTACCTAGCTTGAGAGAGAGAGAGAGAGAGAGAGAGAGAGAGAGAGAGAGAGAGAGAGATCTTCACCCCATGTCAGACAAAGGCCTGATCTCCAAAATATATAAAGAACTCAAGAAAATAGACATCAAAATTCCAATCAATCCAACTAAAAAATGGGGTACAGATACAAATAGAGAATTCTCAACAGAAGAATCTCAAATGGCTGAGAGACACTTAAGGAAATATTCAATATCCTTAGCTATCATGGAAATGCAAATCAAAATGTCTCTGAGATACCATCTTACACCAGTCAGAATAACTAAGATCAAAAACACCAATGATAGCTTATGCTTGAGAGGATGTGGAGTAAGGGGAACACTCCTCCATTGCTGGTGGGAATGTAAACTTGTACAACCTCTCTGGAAATCAGTATGGCAGTTTCTCAGAAAATTGGGAATCAGCCTATCTCAGGACCCAGCAACTCTTGGGCATATACGCAAAGGATGCTCAATCATACTACAAGGACATTTGTTCAACTATGTTCATAGCAGCATTATTTGTAATAGCAAGAACCTGGAAACAACCTAGATGCCCTTCAACCAAAGAATGGATAAAGAAAATGTTGTACATTTACACAATGGAGTACTATTCAGAAAAAAAAAAAAAGAACAATGACATCTTGAATTTGCATGCAAATGGATGAAACTAGGGGAAGAAAACCATCCTGAGTGAGGTAATCCAGACCCAGAAAGATAAACATAGTATGTACTCACTCATAAGTGGATACTAGCTGTAATGAACCTATAGTCCATGACCCTAGAAAAGGTAAGTAACAAGGTGAACCCTAAGAAAAAAAATATATAAATTCTCCTAAAAAATCAAAATAGACAAGATTTCCTGACAAAATTGGGAGCATGGGGTAGGGAGAGAAGGGAGGGGAGAAGGAAAAGAGGAGGTGAGAAGGGGAGGGGGGAAGAGAACTTGAGGGAATGGGATAATTGAGATGGGGGGAGGACAGAGACAGAGAGCAAGGAAAAAGATGTTTTGATTGAAGGACCCATTATGGGGCTAGCAAAAAACCTGGCACTAGAGAAATTCTTAGGAATCCACAAAGATGACCCCAGCTAAGACCCTAAGCAATAGTGAAGAGGGTGTCCAAACTGGCCTTGCCCTGTAGTCAGATTAATGACTCTCTTAAATGTCAAGATAGAACCTTCATTTAACAACTGATGGAGACAGGGGCAGAGATCCGCAGTGGAACACTGGGCTGAGCTTCCAAAGTCCGGTTGAAGAGTGGGAGGAGTGAAAATATGAGCAAAGAGGTCAAGACCATGATGGGGACACCCACTGAAACAGCTTACCTGAACTAATGGGAGCTAACCAACTCCAGCCAGACAGGGAAGGAACCAACATAGGACCAAGCTAGACCCCCTGAATGTGGGTGACAGTTGTATGGCTGGGGCAGTTGTGGGGCCACTAGCAGTGGAACCAGAATTTGTTCCTGCTGCTTGAACTGGCCTTTTGAAACCTATTCCCTTTGGATGAATACCTTGCTCACACTCGATATAGTGGGGAGGGTCTTGGTCCTTCCTTGGAGCAATGTGCCTTGGAATGGATGGAGGGTGGAGTGGGGGAGAAGGTAGAGGGAATGGGAGGGAAGGGAATGGAAACTGAGATTGGTCTGCAAAATGAAAAAAAGATAGTTTTCTTTTAAAAAAAAAAAAGGAAAGAAAATGGTTATGCCTTTTCAAACCTCTCAGATCCATATCTGTATTATTATTCAACAGGACAACAACCTCTCAGCTTGTCCAAGTACAGACACAGCATATCCTTTTTAAACCTAATGCTTATCCTTATTTCTTTTGTGGGATGGGGGCAAGCTACCAATCTCAATACCTCGAGTACAGAATTCAGATACCGACCTCGGCACTTCCTTTTCCTTTAGCACCAGAGCCAAATGGCATCCATCTTGTTAGTCATTGCTTAGAACATCTTTGCTCATTTCCCCCCATTTCTTTGACAACCTCTAACCGTGAAGTTCAGCTCCACCGTGAAATGTCAGACTGAACTGGTATATTGTACTGTGGTGGAGGTCATGGTTAACCTATTGCCAACCATTTCTGCATCTCGGTCTAACTGCATACAGCCACAGGATGAATTTGATGGTAACTTCTCAACAGAGATTCACAATTTACTAGTGCTTGTCATTCAAAATCCTAGCCTATTTCATAAAGCTTGTAGAGTCCCGTCCTTACTAAATTCCCCACATACTTGGTGTGTATCAGCAGAAGGCTAGAGTTCAAGTCTAGCCTTAGCTACCCAATTTCGATGGAAGCTTGAAAGTTCATTTCTTTCTCAGACAGTATTTTTAATCAAAAATAACATCAAAAATGCAAGTTATGATTATGAAATTAAGTAGCAAATATAAGAAGAGTTCTATAACCCCTACTTTGCTATTCAAGTTAAAGAATTTATTAGTGAGCCAGGCAGTGGTAGTGCTTGATCCCATCACTCGGGAAGCAGAGGCAAGCAGCTCTCTGTAAGTCTAAGGCCAGTCTGGTCTACAAAGTAAGTTCTAGGATAGCCAGAGCTACACAGAGAAACTCTGTTTCAAAACAAAACAAACAGTCAAGAATTTATTAGTGATTACTACTAAGAAGCAATAGGAATGGCCTTACCCTTCTCTGCTTTATCTTCAAATTAAGCCCACAATATCAGCTGAGTGGACAGACTGCTGATAGCGGGCATCTTTCCTGGGATTTCCGAAGAATGCTATCCAACCCCGTTGCTCACATCCTCTGTCTCTTGTAGATTTCTGCATTGTATTTTAACTATTCTCTCATGTGACACCGACTTATCCTCCCAGCTAGATCATAACTGAGTTGAGGACAAGGGCTCCATTATGTCCCTTTGTCTTCCCTCATAATGCCTGAAGTTAGCATCAACTTTACACCTCTGAGTAATAGCACACAACCTTTGCAGTTATTTCTGCTACAATTGTCCAAATTATTAAGGAAGGGTCGGGGGGGTGCGCGGGTATATGTGCACACATGTGTATGGGTATGTGCGTGAGATTTAATAGGGCTGGAGACCTGGAGTCACTTCTGAATTAATTGGACTCAGAAATCAAGAGTCTCACCCTTATTAGCAAGCATTTCCAGATGCAGCCTGTTCTGCTATTAATTTGTGGAAAACGTCTTCCTCTAACAAGTCTTCATTCTACCCATCAAAATGACATCAGGAATGCTGTCCTAGGACAAATATGTCCCTCATTAAAATTTTCTACTTGATATATGCTTCCTTTAGCCTCTCTTCTCTTCCTGCACATCTGAAATCCTTAATCATACAGAAACATGAGCAGTGCAAGTGCGTGAACAAAGACATTTTAATGTTTTTATTTTAAAACGAATCCATTTGGAAGTGACACTTGACCTACTATTCACACACACAAGAATTTTTTTTTTTGAACTTTCCAGGAATCAGACAATGGAAACGCTCCCTGGGCTAGAGAACAAGATTAACAGCGAGCGATCTATCATCTTATAAACTGGCAGCTCCATGCAACTGCTTCTTCCCAGTTAGCTTTCCCAACTTGAGAGGGGCTCTTCAGAAGGGGAACAATGGCCATCTCTTGTCATTGTTAGCGCCTTTTCATCTTGTTACAGTTGAGGCTGGGAGAGGCTGAAGAGTTAATTTTAATAAGACCAATCAGCTCATCTTGACAATAGAGGGGGAAGGAAAGGGGACAGGTAGATGACTGTATGTTTTGACACTGGACCATTAACATGCAAATCACATGCAAAATCATATGCTAACTACTTTGAGCCTTTGTTTGTGGTTGGACACTTTTCTCCCCAGACGGACAAGAGCTCTACCTCGATTCTACACAGGAAGGGACTTTGTATGATATCTCATGTGCACGAGAAAAATATGAGACCGTCTCTGAACAGTTGTTGTGACCTGTTTGGGAGAGCAGGGTTCTTTCAAATGTCCCTTTATTGCCTCTTCATTGGGAGGGAGCATGAAGCGTGGCAGGGGGCAGCGTCCACATAAGGCGTATCCTCACCATACACAGTGAAGAGGAGGAGCGAGAGTGCCGGGGCAGCCTGCACAGTGTCCTTCATGTCACCCAGAGGCTGCTGCAGAGCTCCCAGGGACAAGCAGCATTAATTAGAGACTAATGATGCCATTTGCATGCACATTGTAAAAAACAGTAGTGAACGGAGTCCTAATAATTGAGGATGAGTGGGATAAGCTGCATTAAAATGCTCTGTTGATTCTCATCTCATCTTTTTTTAAGACCTCTGTCACCTTGGCACTTAGCGGCACACGTGAGTATGCCATGCAGCGTGGAGCATCATGCTGGTTCCTTATAGACTGAGTCACTTTGGCCACCTGCTTGCAACTGGTTCCCCTCTCTAGGACCTCTCCCAATCACAAACACAAGACTCTGGTAACAACCTCTCTCAATCACAAACACAAGATTCTGGTAACAACCTCTCTCAATCACAAACACAAGATTCTGGTAGCAACCTCTCTCAATCACAAACACAAGATTCGGGTAAGTGTTAAAAGTACAACAGGATGACTTTTGATAGGCGCAGGAAGACGCTATGAAATAGAAGAAATCTTGATATTAGGAGATAAGAAACACATAATGATTCAACCATTGACAGTCTAACACAATCAAGTATGGTCCTTGTGGTTCAGGGAACCACAGCACACGAAGACAAGAAGGGGCAAATCAATGCAGGAAAATGACTGGTCTCTATCCACAGAGCCAAGGAGATCGCCGTGCCACCATGGACCCACAATGCACAACGGGGCCTCAGAAGCAGGCATGGGCTGGAGTCAAGCCACACACCCACCGGACTGTTTCTGTAGGAGCTGACCGCTCGTCACGTGGAAAGCAGACAGCCATCCGGGAAGCCCTTTCTGCAGAGCACTTTGGGTTGAGCTGAGGAGAACATTCCTTTGTGAGACTCTTCACGCGTACTCTTCCTGTCGCGTCTCTCTGCCCTTTCCTCGCCTCTCTTCCCCCTCCCTCTTTTTTGCAGTCTCCCCTCCATCCACACTCATGTTTTTGATATTAATATGCATTTGAAGCAAAGATGAATGTCGGCCCGTATCCCATCAGAGCTGTATCTCTCCCTCAGGCTTTATGATTCTATATTGCCTTAAAAGCACAACTTTTCAAAAATTAAAATAAAGGGCTTTCTCTCATGGAATGAAATTAAATGTCATTTACAGAAAGAAAACATAAGCGCTTCTCTTTCTTCCCATAACATGGCCGACAACTCAGTGCCAATCTGCCATCCAGTCACAGGTCCGTACCTGGAAGAACTAGACTTATTCAGTCCCTCTCTTGTAACATTTCCCACCTATCAACAAGTGGCTGCAAGAAAGGAAGGAAGAAGCCTGAAGGGATTCAGATGTTTTGGGGTTATATCCTAACCTGAAAAGGCCATCCTCCCCAAATAATGCCCAAGCAGAACCCCTCTGATGAGAAGAAGCCTTAGCAATAACGAAACTACATCACAGTAGTAGGAACTCACCTGCCTGAGGACCCACAGCTAACGCACACTTGGGCTGAAACATCAGGTCCTGCCTCCTGCCCTGCTTGCTTTCCTCAACATGCAGAGGTTTCCAGGGACAAGCTTATACCAGTCACATTGTCAGGCTGCTTTAATTTTCTCTTATTCTCTATACATAGTTTCAGTCTCTCTCTCTCTCTCTCTCTCTCTCTCTCTCTCTCTCTCTCTCTCTCTCTCTCTCTCT
>NC_022018.1:51629790-51651709 GCF_000317375.1 Microtus ochrogaster
TGTGTGTGTGTGTGTGTGTGTGTGTGTCCCTCTCTTCATACAGAGGCAAACCAGGAAACCCATTTCCCTTCATGCCAGCTGGTTAACCAGAATGAATATTTAAACACTTCCAGAGAGTGTTTCCTCAGAGGTGTTGGACATTAAGACACTTCCATTTTTACTAAAGACAAGGGGGGTAGGGGAGAGACACTTATTTGGCATCCCTTCATGTGCAGTGGCTATCAACAGCTTCTTTGATACATGTTGAAAGTTTATGCTTTATTTGCTTTTTTGAAAGTTTTCCCACCAGCTAGGATTGGAAGAAAATTGGAATTGAAACATATGACAGGAATCTGACCCATTTTTATTGGGATTATCTGAAAAGCCTGGGCTGACACAGCTTGTCTGATTTGCCTATCAGACTAGCTCACGAGGCACTCTGATTATTGGGTAGCTCGAGCAACCATATCCACAGATTCCAATCCACAGTCAACATCCAGGGCCTTCCATGCTCCTCACAAGATCACAGGCTTGGTGTCTGCCAGCAGGTGTCTTGTGGGTGGTCCTCAGGAGGCCTACCATCTTCAAGAGCGCCTTCGTGGAGTGGGCTTCAACCTCCAAGCACAAAGTCCATCATCGGCCACCTTCCCTCTCCAGGTCTTCAGAATTCAACGTTTCTGTTTGTTTTGAGCCCTGCTGGTCCCTTGACCTCTCTTCTCTCAGACCATGCAGTCAAACATGCTTGAATGGACTCAAACACAAAAGTCAATCTCCTACTGCCACACAAGTTCCTCCAACTCAGTTCATGAAACCCAGCGTAGCGAACCCATTAACACACAGATCTCTCATTCCCACCTCAAGGTTTCCAATCAACTTGGCCCGAGGTATGGGATTCAAACCTGACATTTCTAATGCTCAGTTACAAACTCTGGAGACTGTTGCCCCCTCAGCTACCTTTGAGAAATGCTATTCAAATAATTTTGGTTTAAAGTAGAGGAAAAAAATGCCTTTTATTTTTTCTAAGGAAGAATACAAAGCAGGGAGGGAAAAAAAATCTGGAGTGGGTTTCTTTTTTGCTTTTTACCAGTTAGCAGTTATATCAGCAAAGACAGAAGGGGGAGAAAAGAACAAAGGGATTTTGCTTACAGAAACACGGGTGCAGAGCGCCTTGCTGGCAGATTACAGAAACACGGGTGCAGAGCGCCTTGCTGGCAGATTACAGAAACACGGGTGCAGAGTGCCTTGCTGGCAGATTGTCGTAACCACAGTGGCCTCCTCACAGTAGATCTGGGCTCCTAAACCCACTTGCAGGTAGATCAGCTGGGCGAGGAGTCGGGAAACTTCTGATAGACAGGTCTAGGTGTTTCTTCTTTACCCCCGGTTAACGAGCCATGGCAAGACGGCTCAGCTGTGCTGGCCCAGGATCCATCCACACAAATACACGTTGTGCGGCCGATCACGTCAACAACATCATGCTAAAAGTACAGGTAGAGCGAGAGAGGGGACAGGAAAGCTAGGTGTTCAGTGTCTCGTCTCCTGACATCACAATGTCCGTACTTTTCCTCCACGACAGTTTGATCTCCTGTGTGCCTTGTTCTCTGCCTTCCACTAAAAAACACCACCCAGTCTACCCCAGTGCTGACTTTGTCAAAGGAATTGTCTAGATTCTGAAATAATAAAAAAAATTATCTAATATTTTCTACCCTGCTTCTTTACCCAAATTCGTGTTTAGAAAAACAGTCACAGAACAAGCAACACACACACACACACACACACACACACACACAAGGCAGAGCCAGAACATCATGTCATGTCAGAAAACTGTGCTTCTCATGGGTTTCTAATTTTAAACCAAAGCTTGGAAAGTGGGGAAGGGGAATATGAGATAGAGGTATTGAGAAAGAGCAACTTCTAAGCTGGTGTGCGCTGATGTTCTGTGTCTAGAATCCCAGCGCTGCAGTGGATAAGGCGTGGAGGGTTATATGTTGTCCAAGGCTAGTTGGGGCTAGGGTGTGAGACTCCGTTCCCCCCAAAAATCAAATATAACTTCCAGATCAGCCTGCTCTCAAGGGCGTCGCTGTTGTAAAATCATCTGCAATTGTTTGTGGACCCTAGCACACACACAGAGGGAATGTCAAGAGAGTCTTAGGGAAAGTCTCATCGGAGCCTGGCATAGAGTAGGCCACAAGGTTTTGAAGGGCTGGATTCAGCACCGACATGAAGCGTTCATGAGAACGTAAGGAATTAGGAAACTTTCCAAAGTCCTCCTAAAGCCCTAACACAGTTCACACAGAGCGACCTGATGTTATGGCTGCGTAACTCTCGAGTTCCAAGGCCATCATGGCCGTAACTGGTCTGTTGACTCAGTGAGTATCACCCCTGGTTAGTTATCCGCCTTTGCCCTCCACACTCTCCCTTAATGTCAGAAACAGTGGCTTCTTAACCAACAAGAAGCCCTGAGAAACTCTGGGGCGACTCAGTTTCCTTCAGTAAACTAGAGAATACAGAGTGATTATCTATTCAAGAGGAAACAGAACATGGTATATATATTAACACTTAACAAAAGTCCCTCCACAGATGTAAAAAAGCCAAAACAGAAAAATACAGCTTTAAAAATTTGGACACCTGGAGTCACTTTGTTTTTCACGGATCAGGATAATTCCCATTGTCACTATCATGTTCCCCTCACCCTGATAGCTGTAATGCTGTCCCCTTCGTGTGCATGGAGAGAGAGCTGGATGTTTTAACTATCTCTTTGTTCATTAATATTCTAACCCAGAATGCTGTGCTGTGCATTCTGGGAGTAGTTTCCCACGAGGCTGTGACGGTATGCTTAACCTAAAGCAGTGATGCCCGGGCTTACAGCGCTGAAGGGTCCGTGTCTGTCTGCTGCATCTTCATTTGCTTTTGGAGCATCTCCAATCTCCCCCCAGAAACACAGGTGGTCTTTGGAATAAACAGAAGTAACATATTGAGCTCCAGAAGCTGCGCGTTGATCCGCGTTCCTCTCACTCACAGCTGTTGCTGAACCATTGGAATAATGCAGAACTAGGAGGTGGACTACCAGCTCCTATTCAGGGGTAAATCCGTAGGAAAGCACCCTCAGGTGGAGACAGACAGGAAATCACAAGAGGTGCTCCACAGGGATCCGTACACTTTGCATTCTCTGTGGGAGGAAATGGAAGCGTGTGTCTAGGAATCCATTGAAGAATTTGACAGAATTCATCCTACTTCAGAGCACTCCCGGGTAGAGGGGATTTCATTCTCCCATGAAATAACTGGGCAAGGTGGCCTTGAACCAGCATCCTCTACATTTCTGGTATTTAACAGAGCTCAAAGGAGAGTCACAAAGAAAATATTTTACTATTTTTCATTCATTGAAAACTAAAAGCGTTTTAGGTATTTACGGCATTATGTAGAGCCAATCTTACTGTGACATCAGGACCAGTGTTTCGAGTACTAAGATCACATGAGTAAAGTCAACAAGAGAGCCAGGACAATAATGTTCCTATCCTACAGCAGTGACAACTCCCCCAGCACAAGCTGGGAATTTCCTCTATTGAATTCCTCTCTGAACACAAGGTTCATTGTGGAGGAGGCAAGAACACCGCTTCCTTAGCTGCATCTTATGGCGTGCAGCAACTCAAGGGAGCATTTGAGCAGATTGGCCACGGTCATGTCAGGGAAGAAGAGGGATGGAGAGAGAGACTTCCCACTGGGGGTGGGGGGTGGGGATTAAACCAGGAGGTTGAAAATGATGTGGAATCAAAAGTGGGTGTTCCGTTTGAAATGACAGACAGCATAAACGAAATCTCGATGCTCTCGCCACACTCACACGAATGATATAAAAGAGATAAATTAACTAATCTACATTTGCACTTGAAAAATCAAAGAAGATAGTTTCCATAAACTAAAACAGCTCACATCAAAATGAGATCCATATTAAAAGTGAACAATTTTTGCAGAGTGTAGTGCCTGGTGTGTCTCTATTAACTTATAGGTTAATACAGGCAGGATGCTATGTGAGTGCGTGTGTGTGTGTGTGTGTGTGTGTGTGTGTGTGTGTGTGTGTGTGTTTACAGACACACACCGTGTGGTTTATCCTGGAAGACTTACTTAAACTTGAACTTGAAATCTTGAGTTTTGCGTTAAAGTTTCTGGAAGTGATTTCCTTTGGAGATCACTCAAGTCCACCAAGAGCAAAGATTTAGTGAAATGACACCGGAGAGGCACCCACACGTGGGGCTCTAGCCTGCAGGGCTTAGAATCGGAAGACATGGAGTGGTTTAAATGGGGTTTGTACAAACGTTTAGGAGCTGAGCATAGAATAAGGAAAGAATGAAATACTTGTTTGGTTTTTGGCCAAATAAGGAAAACAATGCCTCTGAGCGATGCTGACACACAAGATTCCAAGTGACAGCCTTTTTTCTTCCTTACCGTGGCACTGGCTACGTACAGGCATGATTGCTGCTTCATTCTCCACTATCTGGGGTTCTCAAACACACTCCAAAACTGAACAGCAAAGTTGTAGCTAAAAAGGATTCATTAGATACATGCATATTTGGAAAGACAACAAGAGTTCATTAAACAAAAGCAGCAGTTAAGAACTAGTGAATATATTAAATATAAGAAAAGTAATTGCTGGGGAAAATTCAGAGGTCCACAAGCAAGCCATCACGAATGGTCACTGCGTGGGAGAATTCACCTTCTCAAAATAATTCCTGGAGATCTGATTGCCTTCACAGACAGTGAAAAAGTTCTTCTGGGGAGACTTCAGAGAAATACTGATAGATACTGCTTGAAACACTAAAGTTAAATTTTCTCATTTGAGGTGGGAGAGGTGAAGAGCCAGGTTAGGGCCCTCAGCATCCGAAGCTACGGAGCTGAAGCGCTGCACTGAAGTAGAACAGACCGGAAACACTGAGAAGCCAAAGAGCAGCCAGACAGTGGGAATCAGAAATCATCAGTAGGGAGCCCAGGGGAAGACAGGCCCAGACGCACTCCTTTAAAGTTCAGGCGCCATCCTTTCTGGATATAGATGAAGGAGTTAATTTGACTTACAATTTTTGTGACGTCATATGGAACAGTATAAGTTTCTTAAAAACCAATTTATAGGTAAAGATCATGTAGATTTGAGTGTGAGAGAATAAATTAAGTAAAACAGAACTGAAATCATTTAATCAAAAAAAAATTGTAAGTAAAAAGAAACGTGAGATAAGTTGAACTTACTAGAAAAAGTCCAGCAAGGCAATAATCAGGCTAAGCAAATGGACTAAACTCAGAGGTTTAAGGAGGGAGAGTCACACAGGATTCAGTAACACATCAGGCCTGGAGGAATCGCCATGATTAAGATCAAGTAATCAACACAAACAAAATTAGCAAAATCACTGCTATTAGCATCAGCTTGCATAAATAAGAGACAACAGATTTAGACTCACAAAAACTGCAGATGTTTGATTGGTGGGATATATGTCATGGTTACATGCGATGATTTTAAATGAAAAATATTCAATATAAGGCGAAACATTCATTAAGAAATTATTGAGAGTAGAAAAAAATGTGGAGGAAATGGGCTTTTAGAAATGAAAATCCATCTGTAGAAATCAAAACTTCTATGGATGGCCTTAATGCCAGTTTTGACAGAGCCCATGGAGGACTGGAGAGAGGATGTATATCCAGAAGCTACTCACGTAGAGTGGGAAGAACCGGGGAGATGAAGAAAGGTTACAGAGTAAGGACCAGAGAGGTCAGCTGGGAGTAAGGACCAGAGGAGATCAGCTCAGAAAAGCCTATAGCTCAGCGCTTCTGAAACTTTTTCCACTTGTGACCTTTTTGCCCAAATGAACCCCATGGGTACAGGTATACAAAGGAGGTATATAAATCAAGTATCTTGTTATAAATCAAGAAATTAATTATAAAAACCAATCCTTTAGCAGGCCCACAATATTGCCATTTTATTAAAGATGAAAGCAAATTCATACACTAGTGAGACAGAAATGCTTGTCTGTCTGATACAATACAAGCCAAATGTACACTAATTTGAAAGTCACCTGCTGGACGGGTGATAGTGGGAAAGTGTTAAAGGATTTTGTTTCCCACAATTAAACCATGATGTTTCCATAGGAGCAGAAAACTTTGTGTATATAGTAAAACATGTATTTAACTATTTAATAATGTGTGGTGGTCTAAAATTTGAGTTCAAAGCCGGGCGATGGTGGCGCACGCCTTTAATCCCAGCACTCAGGAGGCAGAGGCAGGCGGATCACTGTGAGTTCGAGACCAGCCTGTCTACAGAGCTAGTTCCAGGACAGGCTCCAAAGCCTCAGAGAAACCCTGTCTCGAAAAAACCAAAAAATAAATAAATAAATAAATAAATAAATAAATAAATAAAATAAAATTTGAGTTCGTGTGTTTCCAGCTGTGTTAATTGGCCCTGTGTGGTGTGATAGCACACACGTTGCAAAGTGTCCACACTGTATATTCACAAGCATGGATGTAGTGTGCATGGCATCACACCACACATGACGCATTGCTGCATCCTTGGCTGTGAGCACACCACATGTACATTCTGCTCTGTGCGTGCCACACAGCTGCGCACTGCCAGAAACAGCCTGCGTCTACTCCACGTTTGATTGTTAGTTTCTCATTGCACATTTAAATATCCCTTTCTGTTGCCAAAGCTTTCGGGATTTCCACATTTGGTTACAGGATTTCAAATGGAGTGGCTACACACAATATAAGAAGACTTGATGTTGCATACATGAAAGACATGGAGGAAACATGCTATTTAACCTCCCAGAAAATATAGAAACAAAATCATTGATCTAGAGAGCTAGTAAGTACAACTTGTCTCCAGCAACGGCTAAAAAAGTAAAATAAATTTCCTAGCACATATGTTGAGTTCAGTCAGAGAAAGAGCAAGGTCACGGGCTGTTCAAAATGAGAATAACGGCATTGCTGGCTTCACATTTTGTTATGAAGTAGACACACTAGAAATCCACAGTTGTCCTCAATAAGAGAATATATAAAATTGAATGGCCATGGTAAGAAAAATATCAAACTATTCCATCTAAACATTGTAAGAGAAAATAAAATGGCACACCGGACACTGATTGAAGAACTCAGTACAATCACATCAGAAGCCAAGACAAGTGGATCCAGAAATAAACCATGGAGTTGGTTAAATGTCTTGGTTGTTCCGTAGCTGAAGATAATGGCATCTATGTACTAATCAATCTCTCTCCCCACTCCTTTCTCAAAATAGAATGAACCAATTACATAACTATGACATCTTCCACAAAAGCAATTCTCTTGCTGCTTGTATCTCTCTGCTTGGGCTACCGTAACAAAATATCCGAGACAGGTGGCTTAAAGAAGCTCAAAACCAGGTAAGGTAAATTCCACCAGGTCCTAGGGCTTGAGAATAGGTCTTCTGAGTGAAGTACTCTAACCTCAAAGCCAGCTGGATGGAGGCACCATCCAATGGTTCTGTAAGATCCCTCTTCCAGGCTGTATCATCCTACACCCTTCGCCCAAACACCAAAGAGGTCCAACCTTTAAAGGCAAAATGAAACAAGCTCTCTTACCCTGAACCTGAGGGGGGAGGAACAGCCCTAGAAACCTCTGAGTCAAGTTCATCTCTTTCAAAGAAAGGAGATGACTAGGGCATTTGGCTCTGGCTTACAGTCTTGTGGAATCTGTCATTGGCTAATCTTCTTTTGTTGGTTTTTGTCTTTTTGAGGCTGGATAATGCTTATTATGTTGAGACCCTCTTCCTCCATTTCCCTAAGCATGACAGCCTCTCCGTCTTTATAACTGAATAGTACTCTATTGTGGATGCCACCTCTGTGTCCATTCTCTCGTTGAGTACCGAGGCTGACCTCTGACTTGACTGTGAACAATGAAACCACAAAAGCGGGTGGGCGGACATATCGAAGACACAAGACGCAGGGAGGAAACTATTGCAGTGAAAAACTGTCTTAAGATTATGTTTAAAGAGAAATATGCAAATGCCTATAGAATGGCAACTTCAAATCATTCTTGAGAGTCACAAGTTAGTGAGACAAATTCAACACTGTAAAGCTGTGCATTTCTTCTGTGTTAACCTATCAGCCGGATGCAATCTTCACAAAACTCCAAAGAGCCATTTTAGGGAGTTAAACAAGTTGAACTAAAGTTTGTGTGGGAAACTGAACATGTAAAAATAGCCAGGATAAGAAGCCAGGAAGAAGTCTTGCAAAATCCATAAACAAAAACAAAAAAACCAAATAACAAAATCATTACAGCACCAACACACACACATACATACACACACACACACACACACACACACACACACACACACACACACACGGACAGATAAATGACAGCAGGTCTAAGAACCAGTCTGAAGATAACTGGAAAGTGTCTAGCCAAAGTCTCACTTGAATTCCTATGGGTAAATGGCTGTTTAAAAGTAGTTTTCTAACAAGCAGATAGTCATTTCAACCAAACCAAAACTGGACCTTTATCTCACACAATCTATAAAAATGAACTCTGACTGAATTAGGGGTATAAATATTTAAAATGCTAAGAAAAATCAAGAATGAATCTCTGTTGGATTTTTGTGTATGGAACTTATTCTAATAATGATTCAACATTTAAAACAAGCTGTAATTCCAGCACTCGGTAGGCTGAGGCAGGATTACTGGAAGACCAGAATTTAAGGTCAGCCTGAGGTAAATAGAAAGATGTAATGAGGTCGTGTGTTCTGGAGCTGTTTCCTCTGATCTGGTTCATTTTATCCTGGAGCAGGGCAGGATAACCCAGACAGGTGAGTGCTCATTCCTACCACTAATATTTTAGCTATTTTTGGTCTTTGCCCATTTACCCTTGTTTTCTAATATTTCAGGTGCTTTCTGACAAGCAGTAGAATTTTTGCTTGCCTGCTTTTGCCCATTTTGTACAAAACAATTGTTCATGGGAATATATATCTAATACAAGATACTCTGCCCTTATAATGATGAATATGATAATGAAAAACACAATGAATATGATAGTAAAAAAAACACAATTATTTTTTTTAATTGGACAGAGCCTGGTGGTCCTCAGCCCTTTGATTGCCTGAGCAAGAGGATGGTCATGAGTTTTTGGCCAGCCTAGGCTATATAGCAAGTTTCTGGCCAGCCTAGGCTATATAGCAAGTTCCTGACCCGCCTGGGCTGCAGATTAAGATCCTATATCAAAATGATAGCAACAACAACAAACTGAGAGTAAGTCAGAGCGCGTGGGAAATAAACGTATCAAACGATGGTCTGCCGCATCAGCAACTGGGGGAATGCAAAGCAAGCCTGCACCAAGGTATCACTGTCCACAGCTATGTGACTGCCAGAACTGAAGAGTCTTCTGTCCTGTGAAATGCTAGGCAGAATGTGGGGTCATCAATTTCTGAATACATCAGAATTAATATTAGAAAAGAAAATAATCACCACATAATTGTTGGTGTCAATGTTCACTGGCCCCTGGCCTGGCAGTCCCATGTGCTCCGGCGGAGCCCTTACATGGCTGCATTAGATTTCGGGCACTTAGGGGCTCTCTTCCAGACCCACTCCTATGTGGAAAAATCACAAAACACCGTATTCCCCAGATATCCAACCAGCAACATGGATTGCATGATGCACATAGGAAGTTCCGAAAGAACGGCAAAGCAAATGGTCCGGCTCCAACAACAGCTGTCAGCTGAGCAGGGAACACAGAGAACAGAAATGGGGCTCTGATGATAACCCCGAAAGTGGAGCACTTCACTATCGCAAGCACCTGAACCACTGACCATGTCATTCCTGTTCTTTCTGTACCCCGAGAAGTTGGCAAAAGCCAGCAGTCTCCATGGCCTCTTTCAAGCCCTTCAAACAATTGGCTCCACCTCTAGGATATTGTACCAAGGCCTTCTCTCTTCAATATGCTCTGAGTTGAAGGCTTATTTTTTTTAATATAAAAAGTCGAATGTCATTAACCTGAGTGTAGATTAACAAATAATGAAATTGACATATTTTAAAAATTATGCAGTAGGAAAATGAATGAATAGCCTATAGATAAGCAATCTGGATAAATTTCAAAATGCCAATAATAACTGAAAATAGGAAGTCCTAGGAGATTACATCTTCTTTAGGTAAATTATAAAATACATTAAAATAAGCCATTTATTTTAGACGTATATCTATGTGAGGGAAGTTTTCAAAAGCAAATTAAAAATAAATACAAAATGACAAGTGTAAGACAAGTGAGCAGGAGGAAGAAGCACAAAATAAAAGGGAAACATTTAGGCTTGTATGGGGCGATCCGTATGTTTGGTTATTGCTTTTGGTAGCATGTTCATGGGTGTTTATTGCATCATGAAAACAAGTGAGTAAGATGGAGAATTGAAATTTGCTGAAGCAATGATACCCATGTGTCATGAGCCTCAGATTATCGTTCTGCATGTCAAAATCTCAGGAAAGATCCTAAGAGCTGACAAGTGAATCAGCCATTTGGAAGAGTGGGCTGAGAAGCTATTTCCATGAGATGAAAAGCCAAAATAAAAATCCTAAACATCTGTAGCCGACATCCAACTGCATTGTTCTCCAATGCTATTTGTAGAAGCAGATAACGGGGGCAATATTAAAGACACAGTGCTAAGGAGAAGAAGGCCAAGGGCTTCCTAAAATTAAGAGAAAGAAAACTAACAGGAGTCTTGAAATTGACTTCCCAAATGCCAAAAGGAAAAAGAAATAAATATAAAGCCTTGCTCAAAGTACCACGAGCAAAAACCAACGACGGAGGCAAGGACGACAGAATCTACGGGGGTGACAAGAAAGAGTCTCTTCGGAAGTGAAGGCCACAGCAGCAGCTTCTCCAAGGCACAGGCAGCAGCAAAGAGGTGGGAGATGTTTCTACGCCCAGAGAGAAAATCATTAAAACCTCAAGTTAAGGCACAGTAGAACCTCAGAAGTAAAAGTAGATAGCGGAGAGCAAGAGCGTTCGGTGGAGTAAAGCGTTCTGAGATGCTCTTGTCCACAGACCACACTGAATGAATATTTGAGCAGAAAACAAGCTCCCGTGGTTGCACTGAGTTATGGAGTTTAGCAGCAAGCAACACATCCATGCACAAACCTACTGGCAGAGTCTGAGCAATGACTAATAATAAGTAAAATTTTGGACAATTAATAGAAATTAATATTTGAAACTATACCATGGATCCAGTTGGATGGGTATAAGTAAGAGGGGTGCTTTAGGAGTCAAAACCCAGAACCTCAAATATCCCAGTATTCCAACCTTATTTCAGAGAATGAGGAAGTGACTCGGTGACCTCCAACTCTATTAGGATGCTCCGTGCCGAATAATGTGTTCTGAAAATACAAGGAGAGCAAAAAGGGAACTTGAGGGATTCAAGGTGCCATTTTGAAATGTCAGAGGGCTGGTAAGGCGAGAGCAAGCCTGCTGGAGAAGGAGCAAGACTTGTTAAAGAACTGCTCTTTCCTTTCCCTGTGTATGTCTGTCCCTCAGCAGATCTCAGTGGTGTTCCCTATAAATGCAAGTCGTGATACATTATTAATTTTCTTTTAAAGAAAAAGTCACTTTGAATTCTTTCTGGGTGCCAGATGATATAGAACCACAATGGCCCAAGACAGGAGTTTCTGCTTTAAAGGACAGAATGTCACAACTTACTGATTCAGTATGTTCATGTATGATGACCTGTATATCTACAAAAAAAATTGTGTCTAGATTGTGTGAGCAAGTCCCCATGACCAATCTACTTTTTAAAATTCTGTGTCTTTCTCATACCACTTGGGTATGGCCTGCCAAAAAGCAAGTTGGGGGAAGAAGGAATTTGGGGGTTTACAGGAATTTAAGAGACCCTCTAAGTCCAGGGCAGGAAAGCAAAGCAGCAGGAATACGGGGTGACTAGTCCTATTGCATGACACCCTGAAAGCATCAAGGACAAGAAGTAAAACCAGGCTGTTGTCGTAACTAAAGCCTTGCTCCAGTGATTCACTCTCTAGTGAGGCTCTGCTTCCTTCAGGTGCCATAGTCTTAAGGAAGAGTCACCTTCTAGGTTAAACGCGGAGCCTATGGGGCCCATGTCACAGTCAAACAGCAATCACCTGTTTGTAATGTGTCACCTGTCACACATCTCCAAAGCATTCCACGACTCCAGGCTTTTCAATTAAATTTTTGTAGCACACACACACACACACACACACACACATACACACACACACCACAGCACTTGTGGGGGGCATCAGAGGACAACTTTAGAGAACAGGTTTTCTTCTTCCACCATGGGATCCAACTATGGAACTCAGATCATCAGACTTGCACAGAAGTGCTCCAGCTGGTTCCAGCATCTCCCTGCCCCTTATTATAAAAGAGTATCAAATATTTTAATTGAAAAACTAATTTGCAATCAGAAATGGGCTAGACAGCTTCTATAGCAGTGCTCTGGGAGTTTTCCTGTACAGTAGCAGCCACACTAGTGATGCATAGCTGCTTTAGAGTCTATTCTTGGCAGTTAAATAAAATTAGAAGCTTGGACCTTCTGTGGCAATCACTACTTTTCAAGTGTCCCATAGCTGGCAGCCACCATGTTGAACAACACAGGAGATTTTCTTTATCACAGGAACAAGTATTAAACAAGTATTCATGATTGTCACAATTATCTTTCTCCACAAAGGATGATGTTTTCTTGACCCACCATGTGGAGCCTTTTTGTACAGTTATAGGCAGCCAAGGACGTATGAGAACACAAAGATCCAATCCACAGCTGTCATTGTCTGACAGTTGCTCAGAACCTTAGAGGTGATAGAAAAACCAGTCTTGAGGATGTCTGCTAGATTCTAAAGTCTGCCTTACATTGAAATTTCTAACCTTCTGTCCCCTATCAGGAAGAGGGTGGCCAATTGAAGTCTGGAACTCAGATGATGATATTTTATTGACTATGACAGCATTGATTAATTTGTAATCACAGCTAGATTCGTGCAGCTGAGCAGAGAGAGAGACAGAGAGAGAGCAATGGTCTGATGCATTAAGGATGACTCACGGGTCAAGAGTTTCTGTGGTATTCCTAGGTATTATTAATCTCTATAAGGAAGAAGCAATAAGCATCATAGCTGGCATCTAATGGGCACAGAAGTAGGGAGCACAATCAGTGATGGATGCCATGGCCCCTAGACTACTTGAGAAACACTCTTGAGTTTGAACTCTGAAACTTCAGACAAAGCACATTTTTTTTTTTCTCGTATTGATAGCCCAATACCTAAGAGCCAGAGTCCACCTTTTTGTCATCTTCTGTAAGAGTTATGAATCCTGACTAAAAAAAAACCTCTGAGATGGCTCGAGACATGGGGAAATTTTCAAAATAATCTTCCAAGGGAGTGTCTTACAGACAACATAAGATTTCCCTTTAATTACAGTAGCTTACAAATATGTTTTTCCAGAAATGGCAGAATGACACAGGGCCCTGGGCTCAACACCTAGCACAGCAGTAGGTAAATATATATTTGAATATGCTTCTCTGAAAAAGAAAAGTCAAAAGACTCACAGGGGGATGTCATTAAGCCCTATGATCCTGCAATCGCGTGTAAAGGGTTTTGAGGATTCCAGTTTCTTGGACTTGCCTGTTGCATGCCTTGCCATGCTGAGAGTGAACAATAATGGACTGCCTCTCTCGCAGAGACCACAATGGAAGAGCTGCATTACCTTTGATCTTCTGCTTGGAATGTGGGCTTCCAGGGGCAGTTCTCTAAGCATTTCCATCCTACCTTCCTGCAGAAAGAACGAGTTTGGTTTAAGGGCTGTCAAGAACCTTCTATTTCATCCACCTGTAGACTCCATTTTAACACAAAGAGAATTTCCACAGAAATGAAAAACACTTGGAACTCCCTTGACCTCTCTGCTAGCATGGAATATATTCGTTAAAACAGAAGCTTCTATGACAGACTGACCTTTGTTTCTATCGTCACTGAAATCCTACTTTTTCAACAATAGCTATTAAGTTGCCTTCTGTTTTCTAGGACAAACGAGATACCAAAGTGAAAGATTAGAAACTACTTCTCAGCACATGTTTTCAAAAGAAATTCTCCAAAAGTCTCCATCCACAATGAAAGGTTTGCTTTCACTGTCAAGAGATTGTACAATTACATATGTTCATATATGAGACACTAAGAATTTAAGTAGAAAAATACTCATGGAAAAATATCCCATTTGGTGGTCACCCAAATGTTGATAGTACTAAGGTCTTTTTGCTATGATTTGTGAAAGGGCACCACAGTTCACATTGGCATCACCCTGGTCATCTTGTTACAGTTAATGTAAGACAATTTGCCGGCTTTGTGACAAGAACAACTTTGATTGTTCTAAACCAAACTAGCAGCTGTTTATTCATCCACAGCAATGTGGTTGCTGCTTAAGGGGTCTCCATGCGCTTTTGAAGCATATATGCTAGAGATGAAGTCAAAGACCAGTACCATAGAGTGATGCACAACCTTCTGGTGGCCTGATATTTCAACATGTGGTCCAGAGGGATACTGCCAAAGTTCCAAAATATAAAAGAATAATAAAATAAAACGATATTTTTTCTTTATAGTCTTAGGGTGAGGAAATAATCCAAAAAAAGAAAGAAAACCCAGAGTGCTTTTTAAGTTGTATATAAAGTTTATGCAATTTTACAGAACTTGTTAAGAAAATACAGAAGGGCTAGGATGACAGCTCAGTCAGGAAATGTTGGAAGCATGAAGACCTCACTTAGTTCCCAAGAGTCGGTATTTAAGAAGCTCCCATGATAGCTTATGTGTGTAAACAGCATGACACAGGTAGAGACAGATGGATCTCCGGTGCTTCATGACCAGCCAGCCTAGCCTACTATGTTCCAGGTCAGTGACAGACCCTGCTTCACAATAAGGTGGGTGCACCTGAAGATTGACACCCAAGGTTGTCTCTGTCCTACACACACACACACACACACACACACACACACACACAGTTACATATGCACACACAGGAACACATGTACATACATACAAATAAAAATATTAATTAAATATTAAGAAGAGGATACAGTAGCTGAAGTCTTATAGGAAAAGTGTCAAACACAATAGTCAATATGTTGTGGACACATATGCCGGCATATGTGTGTCTGTATATATGAATAAATAGATAAAATATATTAATGTAAAAGAGTATGCTTTTGTGAAGAATGCTGTTTATATGTGTGTATATATGTTGTATATGGCATCTCTTGTTTTGTACTTCATAAGCTAGGCTATCTGACCTTTAAGCCTCCAGGAATTCTCCTGCCTCTACCTTCTATTTTGCTGTAGGATCTGAGGTCACAGACATGTACTAGCACACTTCTCACAGGTTCTGGGGAAATCTGAACTCTGGTCCTCAAACCAGTCCAGAACGCACCTTGCCCACTGAACCATCTCTCCATCCCTTGAAGAGGATTTTAACATGGAATGTAAACACTGCAGTCATTAACCTTTGTCCAGAACAATGTCTGTTGGGGGGAGGGGGGCTGAATGAGCTAATGCATGTAGAAAGGATACTTCTAATATTTACTCAGACTTTATGCTCTGCCATGTATTGTGCTCCATTTATACATATTAACTCCTTTAACCCTTATAGATCTGTGCGGTATAATTAGTAACTACAGTTTGTGTGCAATAAGATTAAGGTTTAGGTTGGCTGACTTATCCCACTGATACACAGCTAATAAATACCAAAAATAATGACATATCTTTCCAGACACCAAATTCTCTGTTTCATGGTACATAGGCATCCTGGCTAGTTACCTACTTGGCACAGCCTAGAATCATCTGAGAAAAAGGAACCTCAATTAAGAGAGTGCCTTCATAATATTCAGCTATAAAGCATTTTCTAAATTAGTGATTGATGGAGGAGGGCCCAGCCTATTGTGGGTGGTGCCATCCCTGGGCTGGTGGCAAGCCAGTAAGAAGCACCCCTCCATGGCCTCTGCACAGCTCCTGCCTCTAGGTTCCTTCCCTGTTGAAGGAGCTGCGGGCTGCATTCCTACCACCTGGCTCCCGGCCGCCTGGCTAGCTTATGCCCCAAAATAATTACATGGAAACTGTATTCTTTTAAACACTGCTTGGCCCATTAGTTCTAGCCTCTTAATGTCTAATTCTCACATCTTGCCTAAGCCATATTTAGTAATCTGTGTAGCACCAGTCTTACCAGGAAAGATTCAGCATGTCTGACCTGGCAGCTTGCTTCATTGCGTCTGCCCTGGAGAGCAGAGGCGTGGCGTCTGCCTCACTTCCTCTTCTTCCCAGCATTCTGTTCTGTTAATTCCACCATAGAATTCTGTTAGAACATTCTATGTTCTAACCTATCAGGCCAAGCAGTTTCTTTATTAATCAACCAATGAAAGCAACAGATTGATATATGACAGTGTCCCACATCACTTCCCTGCTTGGGCTCCTGCCCTCATGGCCTTTGATGATGAACTGTGATGTGGAACCAGAAGTGAAATAATCTGTCTCCTGCCTATATTGCTTTTGCTCGTGGTGTTTCATTACAGTGAGAGTCACCCTATATAGTCTAGTATAGACAAGGGGTGCGAACTCTTTTATATGAATATATCAAGGTACCAACCCAGGAGCATTGGTCTCTCTGGTGTTTTCCAAGATACTTGGAAATAGTCACTTAATTCAAATAAGTTCATGCCTACTTGTTGTTGGGCATGGTGTGAGGTCATAAGAACAAAGCAATGACTGAGAGATTATCCCTGCCCTAAGTAGTTCTATCCAGATGACAAGGAGACTAGTCAAAAAATATTTATAGTGGGCCCTGTGCTAAATGCTATGTAGTCAAGGCAAAAGTACTTTGGCAGAAAGAACAGTACAGCATTTGGAGAAATTCTTGCCACTTAAAATCCTGTTTGTGAGCCAGGTGTCATGGAACACACTTATAACCTGACACTTGGCAGGCTAAGACAGGAAGACTCAAGATCAAGGTCAGTCTGGGCCCTATAACAAGATCTTATCTGAAAAGGAAAGCCGAAAGTGTGAAAGCTCATCTTCAAGATTATCTTTACTTTATGTCTATGCTATTGTTTGAAATAGGGGATTAATTCAATCTGAATACATTCCTGAAAAGTGGGTTCAGAATTAAGTGGATCATCACAAAGACAAACAACCAAACACATAGTCTGTCTAGTAAGAGGAAATGAAGCCAACTAGATAATAAAGGTGCTTCTCTGAAATACATATTTGGGGAGAATAAGGTCAAAACTTCTTTTAGTAGAGCAATAATGAAATTCTGGCTATATAATATTTGTGGATGGACATTTTGTTTGCTCTTATGTCTGCCTACCATCCGTGTGCAGTGCCCTCTGAGGCCAGAAAGGGGCCTGAAATCCCTTGGAATAGGAATTACAGATGGCTTTGAGCCACATGTGGGAATTGAACCTGGGTTTTCTAAAAGAGCACTCAGCATTCTTCACTACTCTGCAACCCTGGTCTATGTGTTTTAAAGAAATTTTTGAGTAAAATCTTATTAGCTTTGTATATCAAAGCAGTGACAACTATCACAAACCCATTGGTTGTAAGCTAATTTCATTCCTTTTTAATATCCTCAAGGAATCCTTCTTGAGGTATTATATAGAAACATACACACTACCATGTTGTCGACGGAGAAGACTGAATGGCATGTGAGTCCAAGTTTGCATCTCCCCACCTGGCCTCTCTCTAACAGGGGGGCTGCTGACTAATGTTTTCCATTTTTGCTCTGTTCCTCATTCAAAATTCCCATAAATGGAGCTTAGAAATTTGGTATGTGAGAGGTTTAATTGGCCTTAAGTCTAATGTGCTAAAGTTTCTGGGAGGACCCAGGATCAGCTTCCAGAACCACATGGCAGCTTACAACCGTCTATCACTCCAGTTCCAAGGGACCCAACACACTCTCTGGCCCCAGATGGTAACAGGCACACCCATAATGCATACACATACACACATGTGTATGTTTGTATATATGCGTGTATATGCAAAACATTCACACATATCGATAGGATAAAGAAATAGATTTTTCTTAAAGAAAGAAAGTCCCTTGAAGAGTAAATTAACTTTTTAACTAATGACTCTTCCTAGATCCTTAAACTCTATAAAATAGAGGCTGACTTAGCCACTCCTACAAGAATTCATGTTTTGGGTTCCAGTGGGAAACTATCTGGGGATAACTAAAGACACAGGGATCAGAGATTGACTTTGGACACAATGATTCTCTCTCTAAACCAGGAAAGCTGAACTTTACCATCTTTAAAGATCAGCTCTTACATGTTTGAGGTCTTCAAGATCAAGGATTGGATTTTTACAAAAATGACATCTTGATATCAAGAGTGTTTCTTTTCTTTCCTTTTCTGTGCCTCTGTGTGTGTGTGTGTGTGCGCGCGCGTGCACCTTTTTGGGTATGGCGGCCAGAAAGGGGCATCAGGTGTCCTGCTCCACTTTACACCATACCCCCTTAAGACAAGGTTTCCCACTAAACCTTCTGGTAAACTGACAGCCAGCAGACCACACAATCCTCTCATCTCCTCTTCCCTGGGTTTATAGGAACTCATGTAGCCACACCCTACTTTTTATGTGAGTTCTGTGGTCTGAACTCATTTGCTTGCCTAGCAAAAGCTCTTACCCACTAAACCATCTCTCCAGCCCCAAGTGTTTCTTAGTTTTTATGTGGGAAGTTTGTAATTTTAGGCATGTAACTCCCCTATGTTCCTAGAAGAACTGGTTAGGTGGGTTATTAACACAGTAGAAAATTTAGAAAATTATCAAGCAGAATCCTAAGACTTTTTGAACTCCTAATAAAATAGTAACAAAACAAATAAGACAAAATAATAATTAGGGACTTGCTAAATAAAACTGGAGTGATTCTGTAAATTGGTGACACACAGATGTAAATTTTAAAGTTTGAGAAAAACTAAGGCTGCCTTACTCTTTCCCCCCAACTCCCTCTATAAATAAGCAGATATAGGACCATAAATATATTATACATATACCTCAAATATGTATGCTACAGGAAAGATGGGAAGCAAGTGAAATGAGCTGTCCATAGTAGTTTCCCCTGGTAGAACAACAAAAATTATTTTGTTCTATACATTTTTTAGACTCCCTAAGTTTCTGGCTATATACAATCAAAAAAAAGAGATATTTTGATAGCACTAATTTGTTTCTACTAATAGTCCCCTGGATGTGGTCTGCTCGAGATTTTTAGCAAGAAATAATTTTAAATAATTTTAGCCTACAAGAGAGCATCTGTGGCCCAAGTGCCTGTGTGCAAGAAAGTTTGATTTAAATATAGAAAAGCTAAATTCACATGCCCCAGATGGGGCACCTAGAACAAAAAAAAGAAAAAATATCTTCTGGTCACAAGTGAAAGTTGACGTGCACAGAACACTGCAAGAGATTGCAAGCTACTCAAGACCTAGTCATGGCTTGCTGAGGCTAACAGGTGAGCAGTACGCTCTGCCTTTTTTTTTTTTTTTTTTTTGGTTTTTGGAAAAGAGGGTTCTCTTTGTTTTTTGAGCCTTTTTTGGAACTCCTCTTGTAGACCAGGCTGGTCTCGAACTCACAGAGATCCGCCTGCCTCTGCCTCCCGAGTGCTGGGATTAAAGGCGTGTGCCACCACCGCCCGGCGAGCAGTATGCTCTGATGATTGCTTCGAGAAAACGTAGAAGAAACTGAAGCAGAACAAGAGCATGGCTACTCACTGACAGAATTCAGACAGAGTTCTAGAAATCTGTGGATGATACTAAACTTCTTCAGATGAGATCTTTCAGACAGAAGCCCTGTTTTGTGGGTCTCTACTGCCTTTTAAAGATGCTTGTTGATAGAACAGGGCATCTGAATTAAAACTGTAGTCAGGATACGTGGTATATGTGAAACTGAGACAGGAGAATGAGACTCTCCAAAATCCAGAAGGAAGGAAGAAAGGCAGACAGGGAGGAGGAGTAGGAACTCTCGTGGAATACAAAGATGAATGGTTTGTTCTCACCAGGCTGGGTAGTCGTCCACACTCAGCTGGACCAGGATAGAGCTGGCATCCACTCCTCCCTCTTCTCATTCCTGTACTTAAAGTAACATCAGTGACTAAGGGAAATGGTCCTGTTTTGGATTTATATGAAGGACAAAGTAAAGCTGATCTTCAATTGCAGTGGGTGTCACTGGCTTTTGAGCCTTCTAGTTTGTCACCAATGAAGATCATATCTGAAAGGGTCACCAGTAGCAAGTACTTTGGTTGTGAACTTATTCTGAGGAAATTTTGAAGACTTATTTATTAACTGCATGCTGAGATATTATCTGATGGTTTTGTTGCTGTTGTTTTGCATTGTCCATATGTTTGAGTAGGTAAATCCCCAACATAAATAGCACATTTTTTAAAGTAACTACTTAACAGCAGGGTGTAGTGCCATGTGCCTCTGGTAATAGCACTTTGGAAACTAGTGGAAAAGGATAGGTGAGTTCAAGACCAACCTAGGCTATCTGTTGAGACCCTGTCTTAGAAACAACAGCAAAATTTTATGAAAAGTCAGTATATGTTAGACGTTTTGCAGGGAATGTGCTTGACAGCATCCCTCCCCATGCGGCCGTGACTACTCTTAATTAATTACATGCTTGACGTTCAGGAATGTAAATGGACAAGCCAAGATCTCACAGACCGCAGTCAGAGGAACTAAACACAGGTCTGTGTTTTCCCATTCATGTTTTTTCTATGCATATACTATCAGAATGTCATCTAGCTACCTACAAACCATGTAAAGTTTGTGGCCATTCCTCTACCTTGCAGAGAGCTTTATGAGGAGTAGAGAAAATTCCTTTCTTTCAATAAGTTCTTCTTTTTATCTGCAAGGATGCTGATGTGATTTTTAAGCTCCAATTTGAAATCCAGGAATTATTTCAAGGTATTTTCTAATATTGAACCATCCTACGGTATGACCACCATAGAGGCAGCATGCTTTCACTATTGTAGTCTCATTAGATCTGATTTGTTTGCTTTTCCTCTATAGCAAAATACCCTCTAAGCCTTCCTGCGATACAGTCGCCTTTCCCATCAGCCTCATGGGCAGAGACCAACCGGGCCTAGAACTAGACACTAGAAAGTCAGTGCTTTCGTACACGCCCCTGCAGTTTATCAACACGCTAATACCCGTTCATCGTGAGGCTGGGACTGACTGGCACATGAAGGCAGAGATCAACTCTCACTGTGGAAGAGGGAAAATCTTGCACCCAATATGGCAACAGAGAATAGCAAGGCTTTCTTCTTCTTTCCGCTAAGTGTGCTTTGCTCAGCTTTACCTCATCCGTATTTAATCGGCTCCCTTCAGACTCTCCCCGTGACGCCAATGATGTACATATTAAGTAGGGAAGTCTCTGACAGCTTACCCTTCCCCAGGGCAAGATTGCTCTACTAATAATAACTAAGATATCTTTTGACAAGTTCAGCTAAGACCTGGAAAAGCCCAGTCAATCTACATCAGCCTTGTTGACACTCTCTTTCCATTTCTGCCTTGCATTTCCTTGAATGATGGAACCCGAAGGAAGAGTGGAGAGCGTGCAGACTCCAGGAGAGGCAGTGAGTGGAACGGAGCACGGAAGGTTAGATAGGAAGCCAGACTCATATTGATCAGGGCAGGGGAGATATTTTCCGGGCTACAACTGCAACTGAAACCCATAAATTAGGTGATTGAAGTAATAAGACACGTGAAATGGCTTTTAAGTCCACTACTCGCTCTGTGTCATAAATATCAAATGACGCGGAGGCTTTTAGCGTAGGGCATGATCTATTACCATCGGCAAGAACGGGACTTGCAGGGATTCTCCCTAAAGTGGCAAAACACTCTTCCAAATTCGATGAAATTAGCAGAGCTTACTGGAGCTCAGCTACTGAACCGACAAGCAAGCTCAAAAAA
>NC_022018.1:51651925-51665758 GCF_000317375.1 Microtus ochrogaster
TAGAGGTCTGCCACTTTCTTTAAAATCATCTAAACTTAATGTTAATACAAATCTCCACTGGTATACTTGAAAATAATCATTACTTTTCTACAGATATATAGCTCAAAGGTGTCAGCCTTCTCCAGTTGGCTTTCTGCGTGGACTCCATCTTGATGTCAGCACTTTTCCTTGCCTCAGGCCAAGCTATACACACATTCACTCCTCTCAGCAAGAGCTGAGACAGTTCTATGATGAGCCACCTGAACAGGTGCTGGAGGAACAATCTTGGAGCTAATTTTACCTTTGGGGGTGTTTGTTTAAAGTTGAGATTAGCCAGCGCAGGTAAGAGCCGAGTGAGTCTTACAAACGGCCATGCAGATGGTTTGTCTGAAAGACAAGAAACGGAAGTTTTGAAAATTGGAATGCAGAGCAGTCAAGGTGGTGACAGAAAGACTCTGGGGTCCTGCTTCCTTCCTGTCCGTCCTGACTTTTCGTCTGACTATATTTGCAAAGGTCTGGAGAGCCGACCTTTGAAGCATGCTTTCTCTACAGACATAGTCAGGATTTTCTATGGCGATAATCAGACACAGGTAATTTCGACATAGTCAGAATTGACTACAGCAATAGTAGTCTTTAATGGATATGGTCCCCCAGGTCTAATCCATTACCCCTTTTAATAAGTCCCCTTACATGTTTAGAACATTTCTTTAATTCTACCTGAGCTATAATTGGCATTATTAATTAACCATACACCACATCTCCTTGTTTTCCTTTGGTGTCACCTATTTTACCATTACAGAGACTTGGAGTTAATTATCTCATCTGTCAAGACTGCAGTCTAAGAGAAGAAATGTTTTGGATATTATCATAGTCTCTTTTTCCCCCTCTACAGTTAATGAAACTGTATTCTAATTTTTAATGATTTCTCAATTACTGTGAGATAGAAAAATAGCAAAAAAAAAATGGGGGGGCTTTCAACTCACACAATGAAAAGGAATCTCCTCCTTAGACAATGTGGAAGTTGCCAATCTTGGGAATATACACAGCTCAACTCGTAATAAGCAGAGGGGCTGGCGACGGAAATGGAAGAGAATTTCCACTTTTATTCACATCTGCCTCTAAATCTCTTCACAGACACAAAGTCTCCCTCTAACTGGTCATTCGGGGTAAAATCCTGATGAAATATTAGATTCGCGGTAGCCAGCGTCTCTTCATAGACCAAGTCGTTCTCCCCCACTAATCATTTACAAAATGTCGCCTCGCAGCTTTAGGACAGGAATACGAAATAAATCACCCCTTCCCACGGTTCCATTTGCACTAAATCTGGAGGAAGACAAGTGGTCCTTTATCAGAGGAAGTGAACTATTCCTCAAGCAAGCAGACCCGCAATTTCACACAGGATGGAGAAGCATTTTCATTGGGCGTGGGCTCCCGAGACCCTGTGACGGAATTCAAAAAAATTAATGACTAATTTTTTCCTAAGTTAGCTGGAGAAGTTGCATAGAAAACTGTTGGGGCTTCCAGACAGGTACTACTGAAAATTATAAAGTGGTTCCCCTCAGGTGCCATCTGCTCTGAGCATCTATTGTTATATAACAGGCTTGACAGTTGGGCCCCCCTTCTTCCCAAGGCTCTTGAGGTGTCCTGATGAAGAACAGAAAAGTCAGTGGAGAGAACACTCGGAACATTTTCCCATTTAATGTAGCCAACTTCTAGTGCAACACAGAAAAAAAAAAAAGAAAAAGAAAAAGAAACATGAAAAATCTATATTCATGACATCACCTCAAATGTAGATTTCCCTACATAGATAAATCAATGTATACTTAATGGCAAATCATTGTTTCAAGATGAGCTTCTATACTAGCTCCAAGAAGATCAGAGCAAACAAAAAGGGAATCACCAGTGCCAAAGGCCACGTGATCAAACTGAGAGTTAAGGAAGCAAATAGATTCAACTATACCAAGATTCCCAGCAGGGAACCTGAACGGGCCCCATCAGCCTGAGTCAGTGGACAAGGAAGGCCTTCTGTTTTAACCCCAACAAGAAAGAGGAATCTGCATTCACTATAGGCAAAAGTGCCAACTGGGGCAGTCGCTATGTATCCAACCAGAGGGTCTAATTCTCACTGTAGAGACACTGGAGCAGCCATGTTTATTGTTGCTCTTTTCAATAGAATAAAGAAACGCAGCCAGCCTATACGTTCTTTGACAGATAAATGGATAATTAAAAAGTGGGGATGGATGGAATTAGAAACATTCAGGTAAGTAAGCTAGGTTCTGAAAGGCAGATTCTGGCCTCCAACTGTGAGACACATGGGTATCCAAGCAAAAGAAAATATGGGGAAAGGCCAGGAGAGTAGAGAGGGGCCCATATGAGGGGGGAAAAGAAGACTTTAAAGGAGAGATATAGAGAGGGGAATAGCCCATCGGAGAAAGAAAGGGAAGGAGGGCAAATTGGAGGCAGAAGGGGAGAGCAGAGAAAGGGGACAGAGTGTGAGATGGAGGATCAATTAAAATGTACTGTATTTGGAAATGCCTTTTTATTAAAAAAATATGCAAGTAACTTGATACGAGCCAATCTGCCTTTCTCTAATGTCTCATTCCTTTGTTCCCACAATACAAAGCCAACACTATCATCCAGAATAAAATGCCAACTTCATTTCTAAATTCTAAAATCACAAATAAAAGTCGATTGGATCTTTCAGTAACCTTGCTGTGGTGTTATGTTTAATACACGTGGGACATTTAATGTACTAGTATATGTAAACACAAGTGTGTTGTCTTCTTGAGGCTTCCTGTGTAAACGTGTTAAGACTAGAACCTCCATAGTTCCTGGAAAGTTGAACGATCCAAGAGTCTAGGATCTGGCCTTCTTCAAAGCTCATCTGAACTTACGAAAACTGTGCTCCAAATGAATGAGGGAAAACAGGCAGAGTGCTTCTGAAGAACGGGAGAGAGCACGGGGATGGGTAAAGCCACAATTGGTGGAGTGGTGATCCCTCACAACTATCAGGAAAGAACTCAACCGCTGTGTGCATCCCTACTGACAGAGGCTAGGTGGAAAGTTCCAGCAGGCTAGGCATGAGCTCACACAGGGAGAGGACGGCACATGCTCTGTAAGCTATAGCAGTTCCAGTATGGAACACAGCAAGGAGCCCAGAAGACTCAGCCTTAAATAAGCTAAAGGGTGCTGCCCATTCCGAAGTTCTTGCACTGGTCAGAGCTGCCACGCTTTTAAAGCCCAGGAAAATATTAAGGAGGCACTGAAAGGAACTTAGTTAAACTTCAGTAGATGGGTAAGAAGGAGTCAGATGTAATGGACCCGTCCCGAAAGCCAGGAAGGCTGGGGTGACTTTTAGCACCCACCTCTCTCTCTCCTTCCTCTCCCTTTCCCTCCACCACCCTTTCCCTTTCTCGTCTATGCAGAAAGAAAATATACTCCAATAATTAATGCCCATTGCTTGCATCTTCTTAATGGTCGACACTCACTCTGAGATGTTTTTGCAGCGAATGTGCATCAACTTCAAGATTACAAAACTATAGAAGAAAAAGCCGAATTAGAAGGCAGAGCACCGAGCGCATCCGACTCTCCAACAACACCTTGTGATCTTCAGTCAGACACACAGCTCCAAACAATCTCCGCGGGATGAGTTTATACAGTCAGAACCAGAAAAGGAGCACTGACGCCAGGTTTCCCCAAAGACGAGAAACTGCTGCCTGGCATTTACAAAGGGGGGCAGTAAGCATGCGGTTCTTATTTCACTGTGCTCACTAGCTCTCTTTGCTCTTTCCAAAAGGAAGGAGATTTATCTCTAATGCGTTCCAGGAATGTGTTTATCACTGTTACTATCAGCGAGTTAAGCTTTCTATATTTCTGCAGAATGAAACATTTTTAAACAGTGTTCATTTTATTTTTATGTCTCTGGGTCGGCTGGGTTGTGGAGTGCGAGAAGGAGGAAGGTGGGGGGCAAGAGAAGGGGAGAAGACTCTGCCGAGCTACTGCTTAGAAGAAGTTAGGCATTAGTGGCCCACCCCTGTAGTCCAGCACTTGGCAGCAACAGTCAGGAAGATCCCACAGTCAAAGTCACCCTCAAATACAAGGCAAGTTTGAGGCCAGCCTAAGCTACATGAGACCTTGTCTTTAAAAAATAATGAAAGAAAGGAAAAGACCCTTTCCTTGGTGGGTAAGGGTTCTTGTCACCAACCCTGGGGACCTGAGTCCAACTCCCAAACCCCTCTACCCATAGTAGAAGGAAAGAATTGACTCTTATGGGTTGTCCTCTGACACACACACACACACACACACACACACACACACACACGAATAAAACAAAAAGGGGGGAGAAGAAAGGGGTATCAGTCTAATAGTATGATAACAGTGTGTCTAACCTACAGTATACTAAGACTCCCGAGGGGCAGAACAGAAATGGTGTAAAGGGAATGCCCACCCTGCTTCCTCAGCCCGTTTAGGATCAAGAAGAGTGATATGGGTGTGCCTGGGAATGAAACAGGAAAACATGGCTCAACCATGTTCAGTGACTTTAAAGGGTATTCGGTCAGTGACTTTAAAGGGCATTCGGTCATACCAACTGAATTTGGGAGAAAAGAAATATGAGGATTCTCCAGAGAGGAAATGGAGATTGGCTCCCGTGGTGGTAAGGCTGTTGTCCCGTCACGGGTTACAGACCAGGGAAGAGCTGGTGGTTTAGCCTAGCCGCCTGGTTCCTCAGCTCCACAGCTGCAGCCGGTAGGCCTTTCCTTCTGCAGACTCTCTAGACCAGGGCATCTTCCATTGTTTCTACTCAGGATCCCCTGACCTGGGAGAAGTTTTTAAGTAACTCCCATACATATAAATAGGTGTACAGAGCAAACATTTACTGACATTAATCATAAGGAAAATGGGTTTACTAAAAATCTTTATTTAGTGTACATATAATTTTACCACTTGGCAAAGGGGAAAAAGCTAATCTGTGTGCGATATAAACAATCAAATCTTAGCCGAATATTTGATACTGCAGGACACAGACCAGAGCATATTGCACGTTTTTGGACTCACTTGCTACTGTAATTCCATCATGGCTAGTGTTGAGAACACTGTTTGTGCAGAAATACACCGTACAAATGGCAGGCATTTATTTAGCGACAGTTCAAAAACTCTGCCCAATCACAAGTCAGAACGCAAACAGTAATGAAACAAGTTAGCAATCAAACCGTGGGATTTAAAATTCAAACATTCTAAAACAATACAGCTCAAAGTCATAGTAATCTGATACTTACATGCTGAGGAACGACACTGGGAACACGTGAAAAGTATGTTTTCTATAACTGAATCACCATCTTTCAGTGCAAGATGAGCACTGAGCGTGTTGTGCTCTTCTTCAATACTGCAGTGAAGTCGAATGACGCAGCACAGGTAAGCCATGATGGAGAATCATCAAGTTTAATTGGAATTAACTTTTGGCTGCCTATGGTTCTAGATCCTTTCATCGTTGTCAAATGTGTGTGGACCCACATTGAGGGATACGACCCCCAGTTTAAGAAACTATGCTCTATCTTGTTCCTATGGAGACTTTGTTTGCCTTTGCACCACAGCAGCGTCCCCACTTCCTTCTGCGGGAAGCGTCTCTCTCCTTTAGGGTCAAGTCAGGCTCTACTTATTCATTAAATCAAGGTCATCTGTGGAGGCGCCTTTACCTGTCTGTCTACTCTTGCCAATGACAACGGCTCAGTAGGCCTTCATTAAAGGCCTTCTAACGAGACAGAGCCATGTGTGCTAATGATGCTGTCACGATCGATATAATTTCATTGAATTTTTTCCAAAATTTTGCTGATGCAAGGATGAGAAACCATAAATATCTCATTCAAAGGCTCGCATGATTACCAAATGAGTACAAATGATAGAGTTATAGGATCATAAAATTTTATTTTCAATTAAAAATATTTATGGCGTTTCATTTAGTACATGTTTATTACTATAATTGTATGTGTATAATTAATATAACTGTATATACTAGACATACAGGTATATATGTTATATGTGTAGTACATGTTAAACATTGAGCTAGGATCCAGGATTAAAATAGAGACCACAATCTAATAGAAAAAAATCAAATGTATTTTTATTGTAATATGCTATGTAAAGACAGGAACAAAATTTTTGTGTAGAAATCAACTAAAACAGCTTCCAAATTTTATAACCAAAAACATTGAGGCTCATAATGGCCAATATTTTTAGGTAGCAGACCTTGAACCAAAACTCCGTACTATTCGGCGGTTGTTTCAACCTAATTAAAGTCTACGGAAAAACAGAACTACAGGTACAAGGTTTGCATAATAGCATAGCAAATTGGCGTGGCTTTGCGGTTCACCCAAGAAACATCTCTCCACGCTCCGAGCCTTGGATTTTTTTCCCCTAGTTGTAGAGAAATGACCCAGACCGGGAACAGTAGCGCATTAATCTCACCATTAAGGCTCTGACATTGCTGAGATCTTTACCACCAGTGAGTAGCAATTATTTTTGTAGTAGAGGTCCATGTAGGGAGAATTGATTCTCTGGTGCATATGAATATCCCCCATTAGCCCCGCTTGATAAGTGGGAGCTGGCTCACGCCTGCAGAGGAGGCCTACAATTGCCCAATCGAACAGCCTCTCCTCATGCATAAACATAGCTCCTGCTATCACTAATGGCAAAGGGTTCCCCAGCGCTGTGGAAAATAGAGCCCACAGTCTAATGATAAATCTGTCAAATGTGACATGCTCTATGCGAAGAGCCGCACCACGGCTGATTGAATGAGCAACCCAGTGTACAGTGCAATAATGTGTCAATGCACTCCACTGCAGACAGCGGGCTCACCGCTCCGCAGATGAGCCAGGACTGAAGAGTCGTCAGAAGGAACCCAGGGAGAACTGTCTGCACAGCGAGAGGAACATGCCCTTCCCTTCCCTTCCCTTCCCTCCATGCGGTGTTTCAGACAGGCTGGGCCAGAGTGCGGAAGACAGGCCAGAGATGAAAACATGGCTTCTCTGTGGTCTTTGTGAGCACGGAGAAGCTCAGTGAGGGCTCTGATATCTGAGTCTGTGCAGATCAGCATTTGGGTTCACTGGGAACTCGAGAACTGTTTTCCCCACAAGGACTGATTCTTGCTCTTGGTGTCATGTGGGGTGCATCTTGAGCTCCTTCAGTGTTGACACCACAGAACATTCTGTGCCTGGCAAAACTTTCAGGGATGTGAACTCCTCCTTACCTATCCCGTTTTCTCTGTGGACACAAGGACCCATGACCTACACACCACTCTACAGGTTCCACTCAGCATGAATTGTTCGGTCATTAAAACCAGTCCACATGCAGCCCAGTGAAGAATTTTACAAAAATGCCTTCTCAAAGTTACAGTTGCAATGTGTTAACCTCCACTTTCATAGTCAATACATGCTGCCTTCCACTGTGTGTTTTTACAAAATAACCGTACACGTTATTTATTGTGTTACCCAATATCCCTTACCCAGAGATCCAAATGATGGGTTTGGTCCAGAATTTATTGCAAGTGTCTTCCAGAATAACTTGTAGCCTCCCTAATTACCATTCAATAAATACCAACTAACCCACTGGGTTTCCTATCTCACTTTTATGCCAAGACCGTGTTGTGTGTTGTCCCCTGCACAGCAAAACCATGGCTGTGTCAGCGACGGAAACGAATCCCAGGCTTCTCTTCAGTGTCTCCCATTCCTCTAAATCATCTTTTGATAATATCTAGGGCTTTTTTTTTTCTTTTTAATGTTTATTGTCACTGTCAACTTGTGTTTCTACTGTGGCTTCATAAATCATTGCTTACAGTACATAAGAAAGGTCAGAAGATAGCGAGAAGTTTGGAAGAAGATGAAGAACTGTGATGTTTGCATAATAAACTCTAAGGAATCAGTCGTGGGGAATATGAGGAAAATAGAACGGAGGTGGCGAGGAGATTCGGTAGTGCACAGTGGTCTCTGGGGGCTGCAGCTTCTTCTTCAGGTTACCGGTTGCTTATTTAAATGCTGACCAGACATTTGCCACAAACTAGACAAAACTGTTGGGGAGATTCTATCCAAGATATTGTTCTTTTGAAAAAGAACTCAAAATGTGCCCTACCAATTTGCACTCAACAGAAACAGTGGAAGAGAGTAAACAAAGCGCTAATCTCTTCCTGTCCACCCGAGGATGCTAGGAGTGCTCAACATGAGAGTGTCACGAGGAACTACGGAACTCTTTGAACACGAAACTGAACTACTCCCATTAGACTGTTCAACCTACTCACAATGCTTATTCTCTTGTGCTGTTTCTTTATATAAAAAAAAGCATGTCTTTAAAATAATAATTTAAAGAACAGGCTCCACATCAATAGAATCCACTAGTCACTGATATACAACTGAGTTTTAAAATATATCCTACTTGTAATTCAGCCTTCTACCAAGTCGATGCCAGTGTTGTTTATAATAGCAACATTTTAGCAATGAGATTCCCTTCAGCTATATATCGTTAAGAAAAGAAGAAAAGGTTAGAGCTGATCATCTAGACGTTTATACTTAATTAAAATAAAAATAAAATATAATATCCTCGGTAATATTAAAATAGCAATGCACCTAGTCACCGGTATAAAATACAGACCAATAAATAGTCAGCCGCTAGCCCAAAGAGCTGCACAATGGGGCACCGCTTCTATGCAATATTTTATTGTTGCTGTTTTATTAAACAAATTTCTTAAGTTGTTTCTTGAAGGTATTCCTCTGCACACACAGGAGAGTATGGAAGCCAGTTAAACAGAGTTTGTCTTCAAGGGGTTTATACCATTTAGCCTGTGGACCATACAGTGGAGTTCAATTGATACAGGGCTTACAGGCGGCTAGCATGCCTCTGCGCATCACTGTGTCTACACTATCGAGCGTAGTACTCAGTAGGTGCTCAATACACACAGCTGGGAGCACAAATCCTCCACTCTTACCAGAGCAGTTGAAACCTCAGAATCTATGGCTGACTCTGTCCATCTTCTCTTGTTTAACACGGTGCCACTTTGTCCCAGTTAGGTTTTGTTTTATTCTGTCGTAGGGTTTTATGGATTCTGTTCACATCTGAGGTCAGAAGCTTTTGGTTGCCTTCCTTATTAGTCTACCTTCAGTCTTCCCATGAGGTTGAAAAAGAAACGAAGCCCTGGAGGGACACTCCCTGCCCATAAAACACCCCCAGGTCCTTCAGAATGACTTCCTTCATGGAGGGGTCTTAGTCAAGGTCCATAGTCTCACACCGAACAATACTCACAAACTTAATATTCTAGCAACCGACTTGCTTCTGACCCATCAAAGGGGTTTTAATTCATTTTAAAAGCAGCTATTAAGAAATACAATATAGAAGTTACTACAGTTTATATTTGAAATGCCGCATAGGCTCATGTGTGTGAACACTTGGTCCCCAGCTGGTGGTACTGATATAGGCGAAGCTTTGGGGACTATGGCCTAGTTAGCAGACATGGGTGGCTGGGGGCAAGATTGAAGATACAATATGCTCTGGGTTCCATTCCAAGCTCTCTGATTTCAGATATCCACCAAGATGTGAACAGTCATGCAGGCAACACACTCCTGCCGCCACGGTCAGAGCCACTTCAGCTGCCAAGCTTCCCCCGACCCCCCAGGGTGGATTGATATTAACCAAAACCATAAGCCCAAGTGAATTCTTCCTCCTTTCAGTCGCTCTGCCATGTAACAGTGACAAGAAAAAGAGCGAACACAGGGAGCATTCTGCACAAAACAGTGGATGGCTTCATTTCAACTTCTGCCCCACTAATCCCACAGCTGTGTCCCAGGTGTGGGGGGTCGCCACCACGAACTGGACTTCAGCTTTTGAGTGAAGTGAGTCTCTCCCCTCCCACTGCTGACTAGGTTAAGTCCTACTTAAATCATTGTCAGGCGCACTCCAGGTCACCTCAAAAATAGCGAACATAGGAAAACATAAAGGAAAAGAAAGACAAGAATTGCCAAAGTCGGCAGAAAGTGGAGTTTAGAATGTGATGGGTGTGCTCTGTTTGTGGAGACACTGTCACCTGGCAGCACTCTTAGACACAAGAAAACGCATATACACTGAGTGTGTACGTGTGGTCTGGTTAACGTCACGGCTTCTGTAGAATGTGACAGTATAACATAATGTACATTGAAAAAACACACATTCTCATCGCTTTGCTCTATTTCAAGTCTTAGAGCGGAGGAAACTCAGTAGCACCATCCCTACGGGCTGTTATCCAAGCCTCTGCCAGTTAGCCATGTAGCCTATGGCCCTTTAGTAGTGAGATTATGTCTACCGCCGGTTATTCGTGTGTCCTGAAGTCTGTTTTAAAGAATTGCTACAGGATTCTCAGTCCCAGCAATATGTCTGAAGATTTGTCTCACTAGCGACCTCTAAAAATAGTGAATGGAAAGTAAGTCAGGCATCATTTTGGATGCTCAGCTGAGCTTTCAAGATCTCGAACGAAATCTTCAAAGTCAAGATAAAGATAAAGAAGGAATAATCAGCGGAGTGAGGCAGGAGTACCCTTGAGGCGGCCTTGGTGGACTGGTGAAGACAGGCATTCTGTCCTGGTCACGTGGAGGTTGAATTTTAAGATCCCGTGAATTCAAAGCAAGGCTATCCTCTTCAAAGAGGGTCAGTAAGAGACCAGATTGTAATACTGAGATCCTTGGACAGTGCTCAAACTACAGACAACTCAGTTGGAATGTCTGCCAACAGCCCCAGGAAGATGAGCCAGTCGAAGGAAAGCCCCCTCCCCTTGGCTGCTCCTGGCTAGAGAGGCAGAGCACACACAGCCCTCTTAAAAACATAAGCCCCCCCCCCGATATGTTTTCTTCATGCTCAAATACTATCTCATTGCCCAGGCAAATCCAAACTGAAAATTGATACAAAGCTCAATCATGATCCAGAGACAGCCTTGGGGAACCTAGAAAATTCCAAATCTCATGACAAAGCATTTACATGGAAAATTATGAACCCCCTTAAAGATGTGGTCACAGTGGAAAACTGCCGAACATAAACAGGGATTAACCCAACATGTACAAAACCCTGTAAGATCTGGCCTGAAAAACTTTAGACGAGAAATCAGCAATGGAATACATAGATAAGGAGAAATGAAATAATTGCAAATATAAACATTTCACTTACCAATTTATTTAAACCTTGGCAGAAAATATAAATAATCCCAGAAAAATATTTATAAATAAAAAATATGATTCTGGACTCCAGCCAGGGAAGCAGGTCAGTGCCTTGCTCAACGATCATCATAGAAGCTTCCTTTGGCAGCAGATGGCAACAAAAACAGAGACCCACAGCCAGACATTGGGCAGAGAATGAGAGACCAGGAACACTCAGTCCTAAGTGGGATTTCTCCATCAATTCCTTCCCCTTGGGACTCGGGAAACTCTTTGGAAGAAGAGGAAGAAGGAACACAAGAGCCAGGGGGATGGAGGACACCAGGAAAACAAGGTCCTCTTATCAGCATGGCCAAGAAACTGAGGCAGCAGGCACAGGGTCTGTGCCAGGTGCCCTGTGTATGTATTATGGCTCCCAGTTTAGCATTTTGATGGGATTCCCGAGAGTACAAATAAGCAGCTCTTAAACTCCTATTCCTTCTCCTCATCTCCTTTCCTTCTGCTTGTTTTGTCCAATTCTGATATGTTGGGTTTTGTTTGATTTGATTTGATTGATTTGATTTTGATTTTTTATTTTACTATTACCCCCTAACAGTTTGATTGTTTACTAATGAGAGACAGAAGGGAGTGAATCTGGATGGGAGAGGACGTGGGGAGAAACTGGGAGGAGTAGAGGAAGGGGAAACCATAATCATAATTACATGAGGAAAAAATCTGCTTTGAATAAAAAGGAAAAATACTGAAATTTTAAAACTCCATGATGAAGTTAAAGAATAGATTAGAATTGGATTAAAGCAGTCTTGGACTGGAGTAATCACCTGAGGAAACTGCACAGGACAAAGTGTTAAAATCATCAAAACATATATGGGTAGCAAGATAAATTGGTGGGTAAATGTAGTGATATTTTGTTTGTGTTTTAACAAATAAAGCTTGCCTGAAGATCAGAGTGCAGAGCTAAGCCACTAGAGGCCAGGGAGTGGTGGTACACACCAGGACTCAGAGGACAAACAGATCTCTGTTAGTTCAAGGCCACCCTTGATCAGTCTAAAAGAGAAACAGGCCTCACACTAATGAGATGGAGACAGGAGCAATATGACTGGGTGAAGAGAGGAATATAAGGCAGGAGGAGACAGGAGCTCGGTGCAGTCTGAGGACAGAATCATCCCTCTGGACTGAGCGTTGGTAGAGGCAAGAACTCTCCAGTGGCTGGCTGCTCTGCTCCTCTGACCCTTCAGCTTTCACCCCCGATAGCTGACTCTGAGTTTTTATTATTAAGACCAATTAGAATTCGTGCTACAGGTAAAGGTGCCTGAGTTCAGTCCCTGTGGCTCACATGGTGGAAAAAGAGAATCAACTCCTCCAAGTTTTCCCTGACTTCCATGTGTGTGCGCACAGGATGAATCAACAACAGTGTAATTGCAATTTTTAATCAAATAAGTTTTTATACAAATGTAAAGAAGTGATGAAGAGGCACAACCGATGAAAGAACGACTCCCCATACACAAACAAGAAAGTTCCAGAAGGAGGAATAGAGGGAGGTAAAGAGCAAGAAGCAAGGAGCCAGGAGTTTTCCTCACAAGATGAAAATTATGTCCTCAGATGGGAGATGTGAGTCCAATCATACTAGAGCAGCTACATAGGAATGAATCTACTTCCCAGACATGCTACCGTGGATCCGACAAGACTGGAAACAAGAAGCAAGAATAAAAGGCACCAGGAGCAACAAATTACTTACAAAGAGAGAAGAAAAGATAGAACGATGACAGTTGACAATGATGCCACATGATCCTAACAACAGAGTACTATGTACTATAAGGGAAGTAACTGACAGTCAGGAATTTGTGTCCAACCAAACTATTTAAGATTGAGAGAAAGGTATCATCTGGGCCAAGAGAAAATGTCAAAGAAATCAACCACTTACTAAAAGAGGAGATTAAGTCTAAGTTGGGGATGTGTAATGAAAGAAGCAATATAAAAAAGATAAGCAAGCATCAATTGTGTGAAATAATGCCAACTAAATACAGGGATATAAGAAGAAAGTCAGGATTTCATTCATCACTGTCTGTATGTGTTAGGAGTCATTTGAAGACTGAGAAGTATTTTTTCCTTGACATGAAAAAAATTTTTTAAAAAATAAATATTTAATTTTAAGTTGGGCAAAGTAGGAAGTTCACTTGCCCAGCTACAAGCCAGGTGTAATGGACCAGGCTTTCATACCCGGTACTTAGGGGTTGGGCAAGATGATAAATTCAAGGTCAGCTTGGGCTATTTAAGATCACGTACTGTTCCCACCTCTCCACACACATGCAACTACAATAGGTCCTGATCTTGCATGCACATGCAGATGCGCACACACATGCACACACACACGAGGTGGGGGTTCACAGATCTATGAAGACTATGGTGACTATTCTTGGTTCTCAATTTTACTACATCTGAATTGAACTACTGTAGGCAGAGACTGCTCATTCTTTTCCCAGCCACCCAGACCCGAATGATAACACAGAAACTATATTAATTATAATACTGTTTGGTCAATAGCTTAGGCATATTTCTTGCTAACTCTTACATCTTTTTTTTTTTTGAATTTATTTATTCATTAAGGATTTCTGCCTCCTCCCCGCCACCGCCTCCCACTTCCCTCCCCCTCCCCCGATCAAGTCCCTCTCCCTCATCAGCTCAAAGAGCAATCAGG
>NC_022018.1:51665858-51671233 GCF_000317375.1 Microtus ochrogaster
TCTCAGTAGTCCTCATTGTCCGCTATGTAAGTCCGGTTTTATCCCACGCTTTTTCAGACCCAGGCTAGCTGGTCTTGGTGAATTCCCGAAAGATCATCCCCATTGTCTCAGTGTGTGGGTGTACCCCTCGCGGCTACATTAACTCTTACATCTTAAATTAACCCATTTCTGTTATTCTGTGTATCGTCACAAGGCTGTGGCTTACCGGGTAAAGTTCCAGCATCCATCTCCTTCGGTAGTTACATGGCATCTCTCTAACTCTGCCTACTCTCTCTCTCTCTCTCTTCCAGACTGGATATATTCTGCCCTATCAAAGGCCAAAGCAGCTTCTTTATTAACCAATGGTAATAAAACATATTCACAGCATACAGAGGGGAGTTCCGCTTCAAACTACAATCCAGAATGGGAAGAAACACCCATGAGAGATTTTTTTTTTTGCTTGATTTGAAGTGAGTGATTTGAAAGTCCAGTAAGAACCTCTGAGTAGGAAGACACACACACACACACACACACACACACACACACACACACACACACACACACACACACCTTTGATCCGGATCTTGAGGTAGGAAGACACATCTTTAATCCTGGCCACACCTTCTCCTGGAAGTCTATAAGGACATGGAAGAAGGGATCTTTTGCTCTTTGCCTGCTTGCCCTCACCTTGCCAGCACATTTATTCCTTCACTGTCATTAGAACCTACTTCTTCAGGATTCTAGCGCATACTGAAGACCATCTGAGGCTTTCAGTCTTGTGGTACTGGACAACTAATAGATTCTTGGACTTTCTGTTCACAGCCAGTCATTGTTGGACTAGCTGGACTGCAGCATGTAAGTCATCCTAATAAATTCCCTTTACACATGCACATGTATACATGTGTGCATATAAACATGTGTGTGACCCGTGTGTGTTTGTGTGTGTGTGTGTGTGTGTGTGTATTGAGAGAGAGAGATTCATCTTCTAAATTTTTACTATAGATAACCTTAATACAAAGCCCTAAATGTGAAAGTTTACTTTGAAATCCTCAGGATAATATATGGAAGACTAAATTCCTTGATATTAGTGTAGAAAAAAAGTTTTCAAAGACCAAGATAAAATATGTGAAATCATAGATCACCAACTATTTTCATGTCACTCTGAATGAATACTTAAAGCAAAGTAGCAAGAAAATTAGAAGTTACTAGATTCTTATAGTACATGTAACTTTTATGTTTTCAAGAACATAGAAGTAATTTCTTTTTAATTGTTGAGAAACTAAAAGAACAAGATATAAAAGAAAAAACTTTTAAAAAGTTGTGAAATGTATTTGTATTCGCATACCATCCTTCAAGAGAAAATTGATGGGACAAATTCAATTTATTAATACAATAAAATATTATAAGCAGTTTGAAAAGATGAACATACATTTACATATTTCATATCATATTAAAATAAATAATATATAGTGAGCATTATATATTTATGATGTCAATAACATCAGAATGTGTGAAAAAGTTCACAATTTCTGCAAGATGTCTTCTTTTAAGAAGAGAGAATGAAGGCAAGAATTTGGAAATATCAACAGAGTGCTGTTTAAATAGAGCAAGAGAGAGAAGAGCTGAACCAAACATGGACAATGGCATCTATTTAACGTTGCTGTTGTGTTTTCTGTGTGTTTGAATTTTTTATAATTTCAAACAGTTTCTCTACAGAAATATAACATTGAATAAATGTTTTAAACAATGTCAAAACTCCTAGGGCACCCATTTATCCTCCCCAGCAGCTCCATTTAAAGGCAGCGATTCCTTTAGTTAAGTGTTTCTGAAAAAAAAAAAGAAAAATGCGGTTCATGGCTATTTTGTGTGTGCCTCTTACAGTAAGATTGGAGAAAAAACCTGGATGTTAAGCCTATCATTCGGAACCTCCCAGGAAGAGAAGGACTTATTAACTGACAATACAGTTATATGAATTAATATATATCTCTTCAAAGTTCTCTTGGTTGATTGGTTGGTTAGTTAGTTAGCTAGTTGGTTGGTTAGTTGTTAACATACAAAGCAGTGGGCTTCATTACGGTGTCTTCATACATATGCTGCTCATGCTCACTCCCCCATTCCTTCCCACCTTCTTCAGTGTCTCTATGTTAGGCATCATGTTTTTCTTCCTCAGGAAATACCGGGCTAACATTTCAGGATCATTTCTTCTTTGTGCTCCAGCAGACAGACTTTAGGTAACGAGATTGGGATGACAACTTTTCACAGTGTGCTCCAGACGGGCTACTACTCTCTGGCTGATGCCCACAATTTATCCAGTTGCACCCAACAAATTAAATGATGCCATGCCTTATTTAATTTTCTATAAATTCCTAAAGCTTAATTTTAGCAAAAGAAAAAAACGTTTCTCTCTACTTTGACAGTTGCATCGCTATTTTTTCCCTATGCTTTCATGAAGGTCTTGATGTGAAAGCCGAGCTCGGCCTGACAACTGTCATCTGCAGCGAAATGCGGCATGAGTCTTGTCGGCCTCCATCTTACGCTATTTAATTTCTACTCTGGAGTTCACAAAATGGCCATTTCTATAATGCATTCCATGTTTCCGGAGATTGTCGGCACAGTAAATATCCATCTAAGCCTTCTCTCTCATCAACAAAACATGTCGTTTGTAGTACCCACACATCAACAGGACTTCCAGGCCTGCCACTATTGCCTTTTCATAATTATGTTTTATAATCCTCCTTTCCACACGAGAGCTCAATTCGCTTCCTCCTGCTATGCATTAGCATCCTCTTCAAACCCATTAGTGGTATCACAGCCTCCACAGCATAGTCTCCTCTTCAAAATATTTTATTATTAAGTTACTGTACTGCGAGCTGGGAGTCTATGAATATTTAAGCAAGGCATTGTATGTTTATATACATTGTGCCAAGACAAAGGGGAAAGAAAGGAGAGGGGAAAGCCTGTTCTCGCTAATATTTTGGCAATGATTTAAAAGAGTCTGTGTTTTTGCTGGGAGAGATGCTAGTTCAAGCTAAAGAGCCAGTAAAGAATCTGTGCTTTTGAAATTCCAAACGAGGTCCTCCTTGCCTGCCCTTCAGCTCGTAGAAGTGTTGGACCTGACTAAAAGCGGTGTGGGAGCATCCAAGCTGAGGCCAAGACTCCAAGACGCTGGGACAGTTCCTTGGCCATGGGAATTCTTTCCAGTTTTGCTGTTTCCAAGTTCACTTTGTAACATTTAAAACTGATTACCTCTGCACATTGTGGGCTATGGTGGCATCTGCATTATTGCTAGTTATTGTCTACTATTGCCTAAATGCCACTGCTCTCCTGGGTTAGTTTGGTGTATGGATAAAGTGATTTCATCTAAATATAAAATTAATTACATCATCCAATGCACTACACAGTTGGGATATAATGACATAAACAAGGGTATGTTATAGAAGCAACCCAAATGTCCATTAACGTGTGAATGGTTTGGCAAATATAGTGCATCCATACAATGGGATAGTTTCCACCAATAAAAGGAAGCAAAGTACTGGTTAACACTCTCTAGTGAGGGTAAAACTCGAAACTCAATTTTAAGTAGAAGAAACTAGATGCATACAATGTGTGTCAAAGACTTTTATTTACACGAATGTCTGAAACAGGCAAGTCTATAGAGGGAAAATTGATTAGTGGTTGGATTGTTTAAAGCTATGGGATTAGGGTGGAGAACAGGAGACAAGAGCCTGGAAGTGCCTATACATTATGGCAATGGGAAGATTCTGGAATTAACTGTGTGCATGATTGCACATATCTGTAACTACACTCGAACCCACTGAATTGTTTAAACTAAATGGAGTAATTGTAACATGCATGAATTGCATCTTAACAAAAACATTGTGTGTGTGTGTGTGTGTGTGTGTGTGTGTGTGTGTGTGTGTGTATGTTTGTATGTGGCACTGTGGGGCATGTGTTCATGGTGTATACACAATCTGTATGTGTATGGAGGGTGGGGATAATTTTGTGTACAGAGGCCATGAAAGTTCATCAAGTATCCTGTTCTACTGCTATCCTCTGTCCCCTTGGCACAGGGTCTCTTACTATAGAACTTGGAGCTAGGCTGGCTCTGGCAGTCCTTCTGGCTCTGTTCACCCCCAATGCTGGAGTCACAGGAGTTCATGGCCACATTCGGTTTAGTTTAGTTTATAATTTATTGCATTTTATTTTGCATGGGTGATAGGATCCAAACTCAGGTCGTCACACTTGGACATTAAGGACTCTTACCTCTTGCACCCTCAGAGGTATTTTGCTCACCCCTACAATGAAGGAACTGGAAAGATGGAATCTGCTGATTTAAGTCTGTTTGACTATTAGTTCATTTCTTCTTGCTATAGTCAAATGCCTGACAGAAACAACTAGAAAGTAACAGGTAGATCCGGGTTCACAGCTCAGAGGACATAATCCACCAAAGGCAGGAAGGTACTTCAGCTGAGAGCTGCATCCACAGGAGTAAGCAAAGAGCTTGATTGAGGACCCTCAAGTCTCACCCTTATTGGCCCTATGGCTCCCTGTTAGACTCCGTGTCTAAAAGAGATTCCACAATGTTCTAAAAAAAAATCACCCACTGGGAATGCAGTGTTGGAACATGTGGGAGTGGGAGGGACATTTGACATTCAAACCATGACTGTTTGCCTCCAGCAATGCACTGCTCTTAGAATCTGAGGTGGTCCCAAAGTGATGCTCTTTACCTCCTGAGACCCAAGTCTGATGTGAGATTCCCCTCTGTATGCTGTGAATATGTTTTATTACCATTAGTTAATAAAGAATTTGCTTTGGGCCCTACTACAGTGCAGATAGAGCAAGGCGGGAATTCCAAGCAAAGATGGAGGAGAAAGAAGGTGGAGTCAGGGAGATGTCAGGTAGCTGCCAAAGGAGACAGAGGTCCGGAAACTTTATTGATAAACCATGAGCCTCATGGTAAAATATAAAATGATAGGAATGGGTTAATACAACATCTAAGCGTTAGCTAGAAATATGCATAAGCTAACTGGCTATAAGCAATGTTGTAATTAATATAGTTTCTGTGTAACTATTTCGGGTCTGGATGGCAGGAAAACAAACAAGCAGCCTCCGTCTATGTAAGTCTAATTCACAAGACCCCTACAGCTGTTTAACCCACTCCAGCAGCACAGGCTGTCTACCATGCTGGCACTGCTTTCTCAGTGTGTCCAGGGGTAGGCAGACAGGAGCCCTCTCAACCGGTCCTTCCCTTCATAGGAGTGAGATTCCTTATTCAGACCGTATTCAGAACATGGTCACTCTCAATGTCGTCTCATTAATAAAGTGAGGGAGTGAACAATGAACTCTGAGATGGGAAAACGGGCATTACCCCAAATTCTCTCTCTCTCTCTCTCTCT
>NC_022018.1:51671333-51675692 GCF_000317375.1 Microtus ochrogaster
TCTCTCTCTCTCTCTTCCTCCTCCATCATCCTTCTCCTTTGACTTTCTGTCTCCATCCATCTATCTACCTACCTACCTACCTACCAACTACACACACACAGATTCCCCTCCCCATTTTCTTCTAACCTGTTTTATATCTTTTATTTCAGGGAGGTCATTGGAAATTTTCTGATTGGTTTTTTGTTACTTCTAAAATTTTGGTTCAGTACCACCTCATATTTTTAATTTAGCACCCAAAATATCCCATATATATCCTTTAAAAGCACCTTCTTACTTATTTCTGATTCCTATACAGAATTATTTCTGTATTATACCTGCCACACTTGAAAGATTCTTTTCTGTATACGTGACAGTTAATCTGGTACCCAGTAGGCATCCATAAATAACAGGCATTTATTTATGCAACATTTGTGTGGTGCATGAATGCATGAACACATATATTGGAAATACACAAAGGTTATTAGGCTAGCATCCAGCAATACTCAGCTCTAATCAGGAATCCATATAATCCTGAAAGCAGATACCATTTTTCCTATAGGAAATACTTTATCATTCTTGAACCCTTTCCTGTGTGTTTATTAGTTAAATAATAACAAATGTTTACAGAGTGCTACACAGGTCTGCCAAGGTGTCAATTTTGTCCTGACACAAACAAGCATTTTAAAAAATAAAGAAATTTACAATACCACTATGCACTTAGTGTCATAAATTCTCAGCTGTACAAAAATATCTGGCCTTACCACTAGTGAAATGAAGGCAAACACAGTTGACTGTTATCTTCTGAGACATCACTGCAAGGTGCCTCTGGTTCCTAGTCTTTCTGAGCTACCCTGACTGGTGTGGTAATGGACTACTGGAGTCAGCTGATATCGAGATTCCTGGTGGCACACAGAGATCTGAGTGTATTGTCCGTGTGAAGTGCATTGGAACAGGGCTCTCCAAACCCAGTGCTTGCAATCAGTGGACTAGGCATGGCTCCAAAACCTCTGCTGCCTTCATTGGTCAATTTGTAACAGATGTTGTGGCAATAAAAATTCCAATCTGAAACAAATAAAAAATGTCCCACTCTTAGTTCATCCATCGTTCCCTTGCTACATTCCATAGATATCATATGCAATTCCATATGAGGTATAAAAAATGCCTGGCTCTCAAAAAAACTGATCACAAATCAAAAGCAAACAAAAATAAAAGTTCTATGTGAGACTGATTTGATAATTTTACTGTGAGATAGACAGTGCCCAACCTTTAATATGTAAAGTGTAGATGTCAGTATGTTATACGGCCAAGGTTTTACTTTCCCTGTAGCTGGGGCGTTATTGTGTAACACCTAAGCTTCATTACATGGACCATGGTCATGTGCAGAAAGTTTAACAGAATGCCTTCAAGTTTTGGGACCATCTGGTTATTGCTAAAAGGCTCCAAATGGTACACTTTGGCTTTTTGAGGCAAGATCTCACTGTGCACCCTGAATGGTCCTGGAACTTTCTATGTATACCAGGCTGGTCTCAAACTCATAAAGATTCATCTACTTCTGCCTCCCAAGTTCTAAAATTAAAGGACTACATTTAAAAAAAAAAGAAGAAAGGAAGAAAGAAAGAAAAAGAAAGAAGGAAGGAAGGAAGGAAGGAAGGAAGGAAGGAAGGAAGGAAGGAAGGAAGGGGTAGTCTTGTTTCCAATCTAACAAACTCTTAATAGATTTAAACATATTTTAAATCTAGTATTAAATAAAAAAAATATCTAGGATGTTTCAATAAACTTGCTTTTATGCTTTTCTGTTGCATGTCTTATTGTGTATTGATGTGTTTTCTGTGCAGAAACCAGGCTCTGGGAGGAGTATAGAAAGGTTTGAAGAGACAAGATAAGAAAATACAGCTGTAATGCCATGGGATTGAGCAGCAAGGCAGAATCTATAAGCCACGTCTGTAAAGGCATGGAAGACTCCAAGGTTGCTTTGAGTGCTTGCTGTCTTTGGTCTCTCAGCCTCCCCATGCTTATCCTTTCTCTAGGTCAAGTCATCTGTTCTACTCATTACCACAAAGAGTTGTCTTACTGTTTGCTGGTTTCATGTAAACAACAAACTCCAATTACCTTGGCAGATACCTGTCCAGATAAGTTACTGCAGGACTGAAGTTCCCCTGAACTAATTCAAGCCAATAGCTTCCCTCCAGCATGATCCTGAAAACATTTCCAGCAATAACACTATAAATTCCTTGTGTGTGCTTGGAACAATGCGGTTGTTGTGGCTCATACCACATTGCTCTCGTGAGGCAGGAGGCTGTTGGGGAACCTCTTTAAGCCAATAGTTTTTGAGAGGCTGGACCAGGTTGGGTACCCAAAAGCCCGCAGTCTGCCTGCTTGTTCCCTCTCTGTCTCTCTGTCTCTCTCTCTATCTATCTACTTATCTATGTCTCTGTCTCTCTGTCTCTCTCTCTATCTATCTATTTATCTCTCTCTATCTCTCTGTCTCTGTCTCTCTCTCTGTCTCTCTCTTATTCCCCCCACTCACCACACCTGAATGTTGGATTTTGTTTTTGTTGTTATTTGTGAGTTTTTTTTTTAATAAAGAACCCTTATTATACCCTGCTTGGAGCTAGTGTGGGAGTCTTTTATTTGTGTTTTTCCTCATCTGACATGTTTCTCCTTATCTAGCTGTGAGTTTGAGACCAGCCTGGGCTACAAAGTTAGAACTTGTCTCAAAAAGCAATATTGCTATTATTTTTAGTTTTTATTATTATTAACAGTTATATAGCAATCAACACGTAACATGTGCATGCACAAAATCTTGGGGAAAATTTCTTAAAATTAAAACTGACAACAAAATAACAATATTAAGTGTAGTGTGAAATTCAATTCCAAAAGTTAGGCCAGTCTTGGCCTTTGCTATGTACTTACTATGCTTCCAAATGATAGAAAATTTAACAGTCTTTATTGCATTGTTTTGATTTGACCTTAACCCATATTAGTTTAAAACGTGTCTTGTTATATGAACAGTAACATTTATTTTAAAAAAAAAAAACAAACTTCTTCAAGTAAACTTACTAAGGAATGTGTAGGCAAGGGTGAAGTCAGAAGGGAAGGAGACACGGGCTTCATCTTAAAGGCTCGTCTTCCTTTAGCTTACATAAGTGCGATTTTCTAAACCATGGATAGTGGGCACAGTAAGAGTAGTGTTGGAACAAGAACACAGGTCTGATTCTTAGCATGGGTCCTTCTCATTCGACCCTGGGTTTTCAGTGGGGCACAGCACATGCCCTGCACCCCAGACTGATCGTTTTGTTAAATGAGAAAGGTTGCATCAAGCAATGGATGCTCAAAAAGAGGCAGCATCCTTTACAAGGTGGGAACTCTGAGCAGGACCCTGCCATCCCTACAGCTTGGTTTCATCTTACAGTTTCATACCTGATGGTGGTTCCTGTTTTCAAAGACAGAAGCAACCGGTTATCTCTACAAGGTTGGGCACAGCACCTGGGAGAGTTGTTATGGGTGGAATGATATCTGCTTGGCCTCACTTACACGGCGGCAGCAGGAGGATTGTTCTAGGTATAATTCCTACTCTAAAACAATGGAACCCATTGTCTTAAATCTTCCTTTCATGTGATCTAAAATATCTGTGTTCATGTCTCAGCCTGAAGGCAGGTATTAGCAGATCACATTTTTAACTAATCAGAGTCAGGATGCGTGATAATTTAACTCAAATTAATGTTAGTGTTGCCACTTCTATTGGGATGGAATAAAAAGTGAGAATGTTACCAGAGACTCAGCTGGGCTCCTGTCAACGCGGATAATGCTTCAAGTTCATCAGTTATTAGTGCAATTTAACAAGCCTTTCAGCCCTTCCTCGCAACCACACCTCCTACTAAGAAATCTCTCTGGATCACAGCGAAGCATCCCTGGCTGGACTGCTGACTTCATCAGCTCATCAGACTGAGTATGATAAACAGCGACAGTCACACTGACCCCGATCCCAGTCACATGCTGAGTGGTCGACCGGAATGAGGAGGAGCTCCTGCATTCTCCCGAAATAAGCAACGAGGGTTACTCATAAGAATTAATTTCCAAGCCTCTTGATGGGAGACACTGCAGGGGTCCCCCAATTACTACAGGGCAAATTAAACTATTTCCTTTTCTTGATCTTAAGCCTATCATGCAATATTTTAAATAGATTATTGTTACCCAGCAGAGTTTCATGGGGGACAGAGTGAATGGAAAGCCACACAAATATTGATGATGCAAGCATTTCAAAATAAATTAAATTAAATTAACAACCAAGCCTTGGAACAATGCAGTACAGGATTTTGGCAATTAGTTACGAGAAAGTTAGAGCAATCATACATTTCTCAGTAGCAAATTTTATATCAC
>NC_022018.1:51675962-51686233 GCF_000317375.1 Microtus ochrogaster
GATAGATAGATAGATAGATAGATAGATAGATAGATAGATAGATAGATGATAGATAGGTGACAACTATAAAATATAAAAGGGTTTGACTTCAAATAAAACATTTTTGATGCATACAAATTCTACAGTAACTCTACATAAAACTAACTTCTAATAAAACATTTTGATGCATAAGTATTCTGCAGAAACTCTGGATAACACTGATAATTAAATCTTTTAAAGTTGCAGTAGACGAAGCTTTTTATCACTTCATAGTAAACCTAACCTAAAGAAACTAGACTAGGAAGAAGGGATGGTGAGAGTGTTCTGGTTCTCTTTGTGGGTGATACGAATGTGGGTCAAAAAAAGGAAATCCTAGCTCTATATGCAAAAGATGGTTTGTCCTTTTAACGCTTTTGAGAGAGTAGTAAAAATTTTTGAGATTTATCCTACCTCCCCATTTTCTCAAACCTTGAGAAAGCATTCTGATCCCCCCCCCCCCATGTGCCATTCTTACAAAGGAGCAGAGCCTTTGAAAGGAAACCATTTTTCAGCTCCCTTCATGGTAGTGTGTTCTTCCAGGCCGGTATTCAGTGTGCAGGACTGCACAGGCAATTACATGCAAATTTGTTGGGAGTGAGGAGGTTCGTTTACTACATCCAAGCCCGTAGAAGATCAATAGAAATGCAGAATCTAATCCCACATGAAAGCTCCATGATCAGGTAATGGTTGCAGAGTTAAGGCCTGCAAAAGAATGTTAGGAATCAAAGGGGCACGTGAGAGAAAGGCATTGTGCCTAAGTGCTTTTTTGAACCATATGGGAAAGACAAGAGACAAAGTGAACCAAAGCATCGGAACACAAGAAGGTAGACACGCAGTTCACCACAAATTGTTAGTGGTTTTCAAAAGATATGAATGAGGACTGGACCAATTAAAAATGGCTGCCTGGAAAACCTTTTGTTGGCTATTTAAAGAATAGCATTGTGCAAACTCTTGCTGAAGTTTAAATCCTGCAAGCTACGCCTGCATTTAGCTCGTGAGTAAAAGAACCCCTTAGAGCCAGTTTTACTTTTTTGTGATTTTTTTTTTCTGATGCTTTCTCCCATGCAAGGCCATGTGGCCTGCTGGCATTCAGCGAAAGTTGAACATTTCACAATTAAAAGCATGAGAAAACTATGTTAAGTTTAGAACTATTGGGATTGCATGCAACACCGATAATGGAAATGAGCAGGGTGGGAACCAGGTCCTGTTGCAGAGGCCGGCGGTCATCCTGCCTGATTGGTTGTTAAGTAACTTGACACACAGGGAATGAATTTGAACAGAGCTTACATCCCCCTGCCTGGGGGGTGAGATGCTAAAAATCTGTGGCATCAATAACTTCAGAAAGTATTATGTGGATACTTGAACTGATGTCCAATAAATTGTCTAAGGATCCTCTAATGGGCTCCAAAATTTGTATGCATCTATTAAGATTGCATGCAAGTTTTTATGTGCTTGCATTCCATTGCCATCAACTAGAGACAGAAATATTTAATAAGATTCTAGGCCATTTCGTGGAATAGAAAAAAAAGTTAGCTAAAATGTCTAATGAATAAGATAATTGACCAGCAATCTCCCTCTGTATTATTCCAGGTCTCCTAAGAAGTAACATTTAAAAAAAAATATTCCAGCATGCAAAGATTTTATTAGAGCAAATATCTACGGTAGAGAGAAAATGTGGGAGAACCTCAAGAGACAGAGGGAAGGCAGCACACTAAGCCATTGTGTAGCTTTAGAGTTTGGGTGAGCCTCTAGGAGGGGTTCTTGAACCCAAGCTAGTTATTGGTGTAGTTAGCATCTCTTCTGCACTGAGTCTTGAAGAAATTGCTGGGAGAGCAAGCTGCGTGCAAAGCTAGGGATGACAGAGCCAGCAGAGGACCCTTGTGAGCTTCCCTGGCGCTGGGTGGACCTCACTCCTGACACTCCCTACACCTGCCAGCGTTCTCCAAATTACCAGCTACTGCTGCCCAGGAAGGGAGACTGAAGTCTCTGCGGTTTGCAGGCAGTCACTCGCTCATGCTGTGTTCTGCTCTTTTTATCTGTTGCATTTTGGAAGTCATTTTAACCTGGAATCTTTTGTTACACTCTAGAGCACTGGTTCTCAACCATCCTAATGCTGTGACCCCTTAACACAGTTCCTCCTGTTCTGGTAACCCCCAACTATAAAATCATTTCATTGCTACTTCCTAACTATAATTTTGCTACTGTTATGAATCATGATGTAAATATAAAATACGCAGGATGTCTGATAGGTGACCCACAGGTTGAGAACTGCTGCCCTAGAGTCTAGACATTGCCTTTATTTAGGATTGCTTTTATTCAAAACTGAACAACAATGTCTTAGTTAGGGTTTCTATTGCTGTGGTTTTAACCATAGAAACTCTTACAAAGGAAAACATAATATTGGGGGTGGCTTATAGGTTCAGAGGTTCAGTCCATTATCATCATGGCAGGAAGCACAGCAGTGGGCAGGCAGATATGGTGCTGGAGAAGGAACTCAGAATCCTACATCCGGACCCATGGGCATCAAGAAGAGACTTCCACACTGGTCCGACTTGAGCATTCGAAGCCTCAAAGCCTTCCCCCCAGTGACACACCTCATCCAGCAAGGTCATACCCAATCCAACAGAGCTGTACCTCCTAATAATGCCACTTTATATGGCCCTATGGGAGCCATTTTCTTTCAAACCACCACCACCAATTCTTCTGCTTTTTTTTTTTTTTTACTAGTTTCTGAATCTTTCAAGAGCTAGGTGATTGTGGTAAGACACTTTACAAAGCTGGAGTGAAGCTCAATTGTAGAATGTCTACCTACTGTGTGCAAAGGCAGAGGTTTCATGCCCAGTTATGAAGGATAGAGAAGACTATGAGCTACATAGCCTATGATGATATACAGATATGATTGAACGGAACAAATATGAACACAGACCAATGTACGGAGAAACTTGGTGGTCACATCTTAGCAACATACTGAAGCTGTCCCAACATGACCCTGAAATCACAATGTCATTCAGAAAACTTCTGCCACAGGACTTTGATAATAATACATAGACTCTGCCCTAAAAGGGAACTATTCTGACTGCAGGGATTCATTCAGTTCAGGGACTTTGGCCCAGTTCTTGTTTTGTAAACCTCCTAGTAAATCTCCATTCCCACACAGAATCTATAAAAGATAGCTATTTTCATGAGAAAATAAAGCCTTTGCTTCATTCTCAAAACTGAAATTTATGGGGGAGGAGGAGGAAAGGCAAATAAAACTTAGAAACAAATGGGCTGGGTATAATGGACTGAATGAGAAAAGCCTTTCGTAGTCCTGGGCATTTGAACACTTGGTCCCCAGTTGTGGCACTGTTTGGGGAAGTTTAGGAGGTGGAGCCTTTGCTGGAGAAAGTGTGTCACCGGAGGCACGCTTTGAGAGATAAAGACCGCACCACGCCCATTGGCTGTCTCTGTCTCTGTCTCTCTCTGTCTGTATCTCTGTCTCTGTCTCTCTCGCTCTCTTTCACACTTGTGCTTCAGGTGCCAGCTCTTCACTCTTTGTTGCCTTTGCCATTCCTGCTGCCTATGCCATGCTACCCCTGCCATTACGGACTTTAGCTCTCAGGACGCATAAGCCAAAATAAATGCTTTATTCTATAAGCTGTCTTTGCCATGGTGTTTTATCACAGCAACAAAGAAAGTATCAAAAAATTGAGAGTCCGCATTGCATGTATTAATTTATGAGCCATTTCTGCCAGTCAATAATATTGAGCATGTTACCTTAAAAAAATGGGCAAAAATTTTAAATAAATAGGCAGAAGAAACACACAATCATTCATTTATAATGGTTAAAGTGCAAACTGAACACTAAGTTTCCATTTTATGTATATAATTGGTAATCCATAAAAATAAACAAATTCACCATTTACAAGGCTATGGGGAAGTAAGTCTCTCATGGAATTAGTTGGACATTTCTCTTGAAGCCAATCTAACTCTAAATGCCAAGGATCTTAAAATACATGCCTGCTTCTGACCCACATTCTACCCTCAGAAATGCAGCCTCAGGAAAGTCTGGGGGGATGGCTCGGCAGGTAAGAGCACTTTCTATGCAAGCATGAGGACCTGAGTTAAAATCCCCAAAACCTATGTAAAAAACTGAGCACGGTCACTAAAGTCTATCTCTAACCCCAGTGCTATGGAAGATGGTGACAGAAGGGTCACTGGGCTTACTGGATACCAGCCTAGCTCAAGAGACCCCATCTCTCGGGAATATAAGACAGAAAGTGACAGAGCAGCCATTTGGAACCTTCCTCTGGCCTCTGCACACGTGAACGTAACCATATGACTACATGAACATACACCACATACACAAATAAGTAAATTGGAGCCCAAAAATACTATAGATATAGACATATAACATAAAAACAAATGACAACATTCAGTGAGTGTATTTACACTCACAAAACGAAGTCTTGAGCTGGGCATGGTGGTTCACACCTATAGTCCCAACACTGGAGAGGGTGAGGCAGGGGACTCATGAGTTTAAGATTGACTTGGGCTACATCGTGAGACTCTGTCTCAAAAACAGTGATAACTAAATAAAACCTTGCATGAAGATACTATGTAGTCATTTAAAGCCAGTTTGAAAGATTTGTTTAAACGTACATAATTCAACAATACTTATGATTAAATTTCTAAGTGAAGTGGTAGTTTCTATTTTCATATCCTGTGTCTCCATTTCTATCAGTTTTGCAGAGCAGCTCCAAGGTAAGAAAAAGTGGGCAGCAACCAATTTCCCCTGGACTTGATACTCGGCTGTAAAATCAAAACCCTTGTACCTAATTTTTAAAGCACACACCAGGCAATGGAGTTCGAGACTGTACCTGTACGAATTTCATTTGACCACACAGATGCTTCGGTTCTGATGTTGCCTCAAGCAACATGACACTGTACATGGACAATGGTCTGACGTGAACTACCTAGAGAGGCCAGAAAGATGTGCCAAAGCACAAAGAAAGATCCAGGCTTGCAGTCGAAAGACCCCAGGGAGACCCCAGTTCTGCTGTCTCCCAGGGTGGAGCTCAGTTACCGTGTGTCTGAAGGTTTCGGTGACTTCACTAGTTAAGATACTGATGCCATCTTCCTCAAGGAACACATGGTGATTAGAAGGGGCTGTGCACAAAAAAATTCTTTTCCCTCCCTATATTTAGAGGGTATTTCTAAAGTCCTGGTGACACACTATGCCCCTGCACCCCAGACCGCAGTCAGTCCTGCTGAGCGCCTCATGGAACCACAGCCCCACCCAGCCAGACTTGAAGGAGGATTCACGAGGCAAACAAATGAGTATTCATTCCACCTGGGGGAAAAGCCTCAAAATCCTCTTGCGGTCCCAGAAATGCAGCTCAGGTGCTTGCGTCGTCATTTGTTCAATGACGTCATATTGTGTAAATCTCACTCAGACCTGTTTGTCTTCTTAAATTCAGCCCTCCTCCAACAACCCACTAATGCCTGCATGGTACTAATGACAGCAGCTGCCGAGTTACTCAGGAATTGCCATGAGTCATGTCCTGTGTGAGCTGTTATAAAAGCATCCTGTCCCCCCCCCCAAACCCTCAGAAGTGGGTGCTGTCCTCATTTACTAGGTGGGGAAGTCTGTCAGAAGTTCAACATCTCAGCTATGGTCACTTTGGTCATGATGGATTCCTTAGCACAAAAGACGGGTCTCCTTTTGGCCTTGTAAGCAGGTCACAGGTTTCTCCTGTGTTAGAGAAAGAGGTGGCAGTGTCCGAGCGCTGAGGGGAGTGGGGAGTGGTGTCTGCTCTGAGATGTATTGTTTCTTATTCATGTAAAACCTGATGGAGGTGGGAAGATGTGTGGATAAGTGTGTGGAGGGTTTAGAGACACAAAAAGACTCAGATGCATCTCATGCATTAGGGGACAAGAGCAACTCGTTTCATAAGGGACCATTCACCCAGGTGAAGAGCATCAATCAGTGGGAACTTGCAGCGGGCCAGCACCTCCTGTGACTCAAGCTGGATGCTTTGCCTGTAGCTGTGCTGGGCAACTTAGATTTCCTGGGTTTCAACAAATAAAACATTCAACGACCACGAGAGTGTGATACGAACTCTGCTTTTTGTTTGAAATCCTTCCGTTTCCAGGAGGTGAGGGGGAGCTCAAGGTCAGCCTAAGATACACAGAAAGAACCTTACAATGAAAAAGGAAAGGGAAGGGACAAAGGTAGGGGAGGGTGGGGAAGGGGAAGTTTAGGTCAACATTAAATCTAACGCAGATTGTCACTTGCTTATAAGTCTATGCTATTGTCATTAGTAAATCTTAGAGCTATCCCAACTTACTGGTCCTCACTGCACATGAAACTTTCTGTGGGACAATGTAGGCATCAATAACTCAGAATTGAAGTCGATTTCGGAAGTGCCACTCTCTGAATGTGGAGAGTTGTGCCATCCTGACTTGCCTCTTATGAAAATCTCACAGTGACGTGGGATTCCAGCACCTTATCTAAGTGTTGTCGAGGGGTATGAAATAAAAACTCCTTAGGTGGTGAGAACACATTGTGTCCGCATTCAATTAGCAGCGTGTTTTCAACTTGGTGTGCAGGACAATGGCACATTGTCCAAGGCCTGGCACCTTAGAACGGACTAAATAGAGCACTCCCCGAAGAATACCTTCAGTGCTTTCAAAACTTCTTAATCACCATCAAAACAGAAGGAATACCTACTAAAGATGCCGGCCCGTCAGCTGGTAAACGATGCAGAGATCACACTGTGCAATTATCTTTCATTACAGCAAGCAAGATCCTTTTGCCCTAAGACAAGGAAGCCAATAATGAATTTGCTCCAACGTATTTTCAAAGGGGGAATTTTTCGGGGGGAGGGAGTATTTCATTCTTTTTGCCTCATTTTGATCAAGGAGAGAGACAGATGCCATCTAGATGACTCTCAGATTTGGACAGTGAAGTGAAATGCAGCGTGGCGTTCATAACAGAACTGAATCACACTGAATGCTGTTGTCAAGGCTGGCAGAGTTCCTCTCGGACAACACCTCAGGATTAGATTTTGTTGGGGTATGGTTTGGTTCAAAGGAAAAACCGTGAGTAGACTAAGGGTCTGAGAAGTTCCAGGCTCTCGTTCTTGAGTGGCTCTGTGTGGGGACATGTTTGCTAGCTGGCCTCTTCTGTTGCTAGGAGAGCGACTGCCGCTCCATGGTGCAGACCCAACCGTGCCGACGAGGTTAGGAAAATGTAACCACACTAAAAACAGGAACATTTGTCCATTCTCAGAAAACAGCAAAAGATATGCCCAAAAGATGTACTTAGATAATTACGATGGCCTACTTATTAAGTGAAATTTCTAGGAGTTGATCCTATGGGAGCTCACAAAGGCTCAGTAGGAAGCAGAGGGCAAGTGTCAGTATCACCACAGTTCAGGTGAGAAACATGACATCATTGCCAGCCTGATGAAATGACACCCACAATGAAAGGAAATGAGTTATGTTCATTTCTTACTTGGAAAATAATGTTTCCTGAAATGTATGATAGCTGTGAGTTAGTGCGTGGGTGCGTGCGTGCGTGCGTGTGTGTGTGTGTGTGTGTGTGTGTATGTGTGTGCAGGTGCACATGGAGGCCAGAAGACAACCCTGGATGTCATTCTTCAGGCACCATCCACCCTCCCTTCTTTAAGGCATGGTCTCCCACTTGCCTCAAATTCACCCTGTAAGCTAGACCAGCTTGTTGGCAAAGATGCACCTGTGTCTGTCTCCTCAGTGCTGGGGTTGAAAGCACATGCCATCTATGCCTGGCTTTTCGAAGGGACTCTAGAAAAGGACTCAAGGCTCCATGTCTGCGAGATAATACCCTACCAACTGAGCTGTGATTCTAGCCTGCACTTCACATTGTTATAAAGCTGCCCTATTTGGTTCTAGGCTCTCTCCCAGGGGCCCGCATGTCAAGGACTTAGTCTCATGTGTGCTTCTGTTGGGAGGCAGTCAAATTCCTATAGGATTGAAGGACTCTGAACTCTCTCTCTCTCTTTCTCTCTCTCTCTCTTTCTCTCTCTCTCTCTCTCTCTCTCTCTCTCTCTCTCACACACACACACACACGTGTACACACACACATGCACATGCGCACACATACAGGCATGTGCACACACGCATGCACACTGCCATAAGATGAGCAGTTTTGCTCTGTCACACACCTTTCCACAGACCCCGAACCAACAAGCCATGGACTGGGACCTCTAGAATCATGCACTCCGTGAACCATACTGTGTTTGGGCTTTTGCTTTTGTTTTTTTATAAATTATGGCAGGTAGTTGTTAGTAGGGAAAGGGTAACACATAAACAGCAGGATGACTTGTGTCTTCCAGGAGCTCTGTGGGTCAATTTTTCATCTTTCTTACCATTTGTTAGCACTTTGCAGTATTGTTGACAACTGTCATTTATCTGATACTGAGTTCATCAAGGCAGCTGATCATTGTCTTTCTATACCAGCTCAAAAAATCCTCTGTACTCCTGAGTGATAGCTCAGGAGTTTAAAGCACTGTTGCTCTTGCAGAGGATTTGAGTTCAGTTCCCAGCACCCAATCAAGAGGCTCACAACTGCTGGTCACTCTAGTTCCAGGGGACCCCACACCCCCTTCTGGACCCCATCAGCGTTCATATGTCCATACTCATACACAGCACATGCATAAAAACATAATTAAAAATAAAATAAATCTTTTTTTAAAGTTCTACAGAAGACAGAAATTTTGGAAAGAGAGAATGAGACTCCGTGTTCTACAGGCAAGATTATTAAATACAAGTGAGAGACAGGGCCAAATCTCACATGCCCCTTGAGGCCCTAAGCCTACACCTCTAACCTCTATACTATGCTCGCTGCCCCTGGTGGCAGCTTTCTCAGAAGCACGTTCTGTGCACATTCGCACAGGCCTTAGCTCACGGTTTTCATTCCCAGGAATACGGTGGACCTAAACCTGAGAAGCAATCAAATGCCTGCCTTCGAAGACACAAGGAAAACAACTGGGTAAAGCCACGTAGTTGAGCCTGTGTGTGAGGACAACAACCAGGTACAGCCGCGTGAGTAATTGTTCTAGAATATACAAACTCTAGCAACTCCAATTATCATTGTGTGGCTCCCAATAATGAGCCCTGCAGAAAGGAACAAAAATCTGACTTTTAGTGAATATTGTAAAAGGAACTGGGCACTGGTTTCTCGGCCACCCAGACCCAAATAATCACACAGAAACTATATTAATTACAACACTGTTTGACTGCCGGCTCAGGCGGCTCAGGCGTATTTCTTGCTAGCACTTACATCTTAAATTAACCCGTTCCTACTAATCTATGTATCACCAAGAGGCTGTGGCCTCCTAGTAAGTTTTAGAGATTTTACTCCTTCAGCTTTCCAGACTTTCCTTGTGCATGTTTAGTCCATGTGCTCATCTCTGTTTCTCTATGATTTGTTTTCTAGTTATTATTACAAGTTTTTCCCTGCCTATAATTCATTTTTAAAAATTAATTGGCCTATAAAACTGTATGTATATTGCATATACAACAGTAAGTTATGATGTAGGCATGTGTCGTGGACTGATTATTAACTGTGCACACACACTTATCCCTTGAGCAGTGTCAGAACCTTTGGTTCTGTGTTTACTGCAAAGGGCATTAGCATTGCTTACAGGTTTCTGTTGTTTGTTTGTTTGGTTTTGTTTTCTTTTGTTTTTTGTTTTTGCTAGTGCAAAGTTGCCGTGCTAATGATGCTTCTGTTGAAGAGCTTCCCTGGAGATGAGCGTGGACAAGTAAACGTGCTGACTCTGGGGGTATCTGCCAGGTGACTAATACCAGTCTGAAGTACTTGGACCAATGCATACTTCTACAGCAGTGTGGAAAGGGCACAGTTGCTCCTTCAAACTCCCAGGGATCATTTTTTGGCCAACCTCATATTTGCCTGGCGGCAGAGTGTGAAACCTCACTGTGGTTCTATGTTGCATTTTTTTGGAAACTACTGTCACCAGACATATTTGGACTTCTTCATAAACCACACAACTTTTTCTATTTCTGTGTCTTGTCTCCCTGGTATATGTGTGTGTGTATATATCTGTCTGTTTGTATGTATGTGTGTTTGTGTGTGTGTCTGTCTGTCTGTCTGTGTGTTGTCTGCCTAGGCCATGTGTGTCCATGCTTATGTGTGTGTGTCTGTGTGTTTGTGTGTGCAACATGCATGCACAGTGCCTATGAAGGCCAGAAGAAGGTGTTGCATCCTC
>NC_022018.1:51686535-51754377 GCF_000317375.1 Microtus ochrogaster
GATCCTCCCACAAGCTTCCTCCACCATAACGATCTCCCTCCCCATGGACAGAGAGTCAATGGCACCAAGGACTACCAGCTAAAACTCTGAATAACCTTTCTTCCCTGTAAGCATTTCTGTCAGGTAGTTTGTCATAATGGCGCAAAGACCAAGGACCATAAGTGCTACACTTTGGTCCTTAAGATCTAGGTTGTACGTGAGATTTTTATCAAGGAACTCATTGTTGTCTCCCTTGATACTTAATTGCATTGTTCACCTTAAGCACTATTGGCTTGAGGTTATTGGGACCATCCAGGTATAAAATTCAGATACCAATTCCTGGAGTTAACATCTTCTCTTTTTGACAACTAGCATTGGGCTTGGGGTCAGGATTATATTGTTACTGATAGTGCTTATACATACAGATGCAGTCAGGACAAGGGCTAGGTTTAACTCTGAGTACTTACACAATAGGCACGTGGCCTTTGTGGTCTCTGGTGTATCCAATGGGTCTCCAGCTTGTGAGAATGCAAAGCTGGGATCTGGATGTCAGCTGTATGCATCAAGCACCTTCATGGCAAAAACGTCGTGAGTGGTGTTTGCATCTCCAGATCCCTGCCCCTCAGTCAGTTCTCAGCCTGTGAACAGCTTGTTAGATTTAGCAAGAAAAATACAGGATGCCCCATTATATTTGAGTGTCAGATAAACATATGGGTTTTTTAGTCATAAGTGTGCCTGGTCATAATCATAGTAAGAAATTATTTGTTGCTTATTTGAAATTCAAATTTGACTGCATTTTTTTCCATATTTTTCTTCTTCTGGTAACCCTATACTGAAGAAAGTCTTGGTTTTTTGCCAGCTCACTGATGCATTTCATGGACCTTTGAAGGACTATCTAAGACAGTTTATTTTTTTTTTCCAGTTGGTTCCTGAAGCGTGGTCATTGTATCATGTTAGTAAATTGCCACAACCCACTCTTGCCTGTGTCCTACCGCCTGCCTCTGTGACCCTTGGCCACTCACAATATTGCTTTCTGCATAGTTTTGAATCTGGAAAGAGCCCGAGGACCCTCCTATCACACCCTTTTACTAAGATGAAGAAAACTCAGATTCAGAAAGGTGAAAATCTGTGGTCAAGGGTATGCCTGGTTTAATAGCAGGGAGGAAACCAAAGTACTGGCTCACTCAGCATTCCTTACATACCACAGTGTTGACTGTGAGCATCAAACCGGCTAAGTAATATCAAAGCAGAACCCATGGAACGGAGAGCCCACAAAACATTCAAACAAAAGTACACGGAGCATTAAAAATGCTTTACATTACGGAATCGCCCTCCAAAACCCAGGCAGCTTTGGACGTGAGACTTAGCATGGCATAATATTTAAGGGAAGAACCTCATAGGAACTCGATAACATATTTACACATTCTTTTCTCCCCAAGAACTGTAAGCATAACAATGAGAAATTCCTATGAATATTTAAAGGAAATAAGTTAATGATATGAAAAGAAAATTTCCGACAAGAAATGTACGGTTATTAAACGAGAGGTTTTGACCTCGAACATGATACAATTCTCCATAGCGAATAAGACAAAAACCAGAACTTAATTAGCCAAAGCCCGCTCTTCTTTTCTTCCTTCCCCTTTCCTTACAAAGAAATGCTTTCAGGCTGCCTGAGACTCACCACGCTGCTTTCTCCCCACAATCAGTGCGTGATTGCCACTCAAATTGCTATACTGGTCCTTTCTGCCTCTAGCGCTGCATAAAAAGAAGATGCAGATGAATGGATTTTCTGTGGGTTAATTTATTAGGAGTGCAAAGCAATTATCAGCAAGGTAAATCACGGAACATGAAGTACACTGTTACACGCTGCTTGCAGGATAATGCGGGTCCCTTGGCCACAAATGCAATTAAAGCGCTATATTTTATTCCTTTTTCATTTCATCTCCTGGTCTATCCTTGGCTTAACCCAGACAGGTTTGGCTGCATGTCAATATGAGATCAATAGACAGGAGGGGCTAATAATGTTCTCACGTGATTTCTTCTTGACGCTAGGAGGGAAATTTTCATAAATCTACAAAATGGGGAATTTAGCTGTAAGATTCTGTTCCCGGGGCATCGGGCTGTCAGTTTCTTATGTGGCTATAATCGGGTGAAGTTATATTACTGTCATGTGACCAGAGACTGCAGTGAGGTGGATTTTGCTTGCAAATGCCTGTCATATTAATAGTGTCTAAATTTTCTGGCTTTAATTTTAAAGGACAAGTCCAAAGAAAGTCATGTTTACTAGGCTTTCAGGACTCATAAAAGAAAACCTTGACAACAAAAGCAAGCCTTCTCCCTCTACAGACCAGTAAAATCCCAAATACTATGAAAAGGTTGGAAAAGGAGCATCCCCAACAAGGAGGGCAAAACAAAGGAACTCTGACCCAACATTTCCTTGCAAAATTGGTCAAATAGTCTAAGTTCTCTCTACTTCTGCTTTCTCGTTTACAAAATGAGAATGATGATTGCCTGGTCGGATTATTGATAATGTATAAAACATTTACTTGGAGAGTAAGCAGGAGTGAGGGTGATGTCACTCCCTGTTTACACAGTACACAGCAGCAGCAGGATTGAGACTAGTGTCTACAAAGCACATATCAAGAAATACAGAGTCACTGATCAGATCAAGTAGTGTTTGAGGGAGAGAAGACTGGGCAAAGGGAGTCTGGGCTCTGAAGCTACCAGTATGGCTGGCAGGACTGACTGGGGCATACCTGAGACAGTGAGGGGTTGTCAGGGCTTCCTCGGAGTGTTAGCCAGTCTCCCGTCACTGAGGCAAACATAGGGGATGACAGACTTAGAAGAAAACAAGTTTCTGTCAGCTCACAGTTCTGGAAGTTGCAGGCTATGGCCACTTGGCCCATGGCAATTGAGGCCACACAGCATGGTAAGAGAGTACAGCCATGCGGCACATTGCTCTCGTGACCAGGAAGTGAAAGCAGAGGAAGAGGCTGGTTGCAGGGTGCAATCTGTGCCCAGTAACCTACAGATGCTCCACTGGGCCCATTTCTTAGAAGTTCTGTCACCTCCTGAAGGTGCTTGGATCAGAACTCAACACAGGGACCTGTGCAAGACATTGCAGAGCAACTCTACAGCAGTTGGCTTAGATGGCATAGAGGAAAAAGGTGAAAGAGAAGCTTATATTCAAAGACCTCCCAGGAGCAACCAAAGAAGCTAGTAGTTTGGCTACTATTCTGTTATACAAATAAATAGGGGGAAAAATTATCTTTTCTTCTCTCTTTCTAGGTCCATAGCTGAGAATCTGACCTCAAAAAACCCTGTTAACCCCTCAAAAATACAAATCCATTTAATCTAACTTTTCCGTCAGACAGCCTACCTAAAGTCACATCTGAGTCTGGGATTGTTAAGCATTGCATGATGGGAAAAGGCAATAGAATAAGAAGAGGATAATGTGATAGGGATAAGTAGGGAGACTCAGCAAGCGTCTTCCCTTGGCCCTTAGAATTTAGTGTGCCCCTGTCCTCTGGGGACAGAGAGGACATCTCTCACATGAGGGTCTTATCACATGCCTAGGGAGGGTGTCAGAGGTCCTTTCTCCAGTTTAGTGGTCTCAAGGAACAGAGAGATGAGCACCTGGCTGAGACCTTGCTGCTTCTGTGACTTTTCCTCAAGTCCCTCAACTTAGAGTATTTAGGGGTGGCTGTCTCCGGAACAGAGCACAGGCTGATATAACCCTTTTTATAGACTCCTGCGAGACAGAAGATGAGGAGACTAGCCAGAAGGTTGTCATTGTCGTGACTCAGATAAGAGGTGACAAGGGGGATAAGGAGACACAGCTTCAGCTCAGGTGACTTTGCGAATGACCCATGGAGAGAAGCAAAGCCAGCTTCTCCATCTTAGCACTTGCCAAGTGAATATTAGCTTCTCTATTCTTCCTAGGGCAGCTGTGTCCAAAGGGGATTGTCAGGCGGGTGGCAAGAGCCCAGCGCCCTGAGTGCCAATGACGGCTACGACGGGAAAAGCTCCTGAGGAGAGTCGGGGGACTGCGCATGTGCTTCTGCAGCATGGTGGAAGAAGACTGCAATTCTCACCCCAAGAGTTAAAGGCTGTTTTATTGTCAAAATGCTATCAATGAACATAATGTTAAAATGCTGCCTCACCCAAACTCAAGCTCTTGTGTGGAGGGAAGTCTTGTCACCATGCATGCCACTGTCCTTCCTATGAAATATCAGCACTCCTGTGCCACCTTGCTCTCACCTTGTCCAAACATCTCGCAATGTCATCTGCTTTCCTCCTCCTGGGATAACCCGGCATTACTGTCTCTTCGTCTCTATGAAACCTGTGTTTCGTGTTCATATGCACACAACTTAAAGCGGGTTGTCAACATCACCGTGGGCTGTGGCTTCAGAAGCAAGTGACTAGAACACAGACACTCAGAGCTGCAAGCACCCCACACACACACACATCTGCAGCTCTCCTCCCTCATCCTGGAGCGGGTGCCCATTTGACTAGTGGGGTGCTTTTGTGGTTTAGAGGGTGGTGCATTCCTGCTTTGTGTCTTCCACCTTAATGAAAGCTCCTAGAAGCTGCAATCTCCTTGACTTCCAGGCATCCAATGTGTCTCTTCGCTTTGGAAAAAATAATTGGCCATCTCTGGCTTCACCATGCACTACTCTCTATGAGTGAGATTGCTTGTTGCTGTTAGAAACTGAAAATGTATCACTGTTGGCCACTTCGCTGCATGTTGATAACATGTAGGCAGCAGTAGCGAGCACCTCCCAAAACTGTTTTTGAGTGTACAGTCACACACAGTTAAATCACATCACACACTCTGGTACTGGTGTAAACGTGTCGTGCTCTACTGAGCTCCTACTCAGCAACTTGAGGTACAAAAACATGTCCCATGTTAAAAATGACTTGTGTTAAATGCCTACCCCTCTTCCAGTTTTGTTCCTTACTAAATTCTACTTTTCCCCAGCATTCAGTTCTCCGAGTCATTTCTTGAAACCTCAAGGAATTTAGTTGTCATTCCTGTCCTCTCCATCACTTGCCTAGAAGGCAAGTCATTCCCGTCTGTTGCCACATAGCTTCCAGCCCATCCGGCTCCTGTTGAGAGCAGAGTTATCAGGACAAGTGCCTTTGCTCCAGCAGGGCCAATGCGCCAGTTCTGGCCACCTTTCCCAATAATTTATCAACTCTGCAATACTGAAAAGGCCAATGAAGTCATTTAATCATCGTGTTGGGAAGAGGAACAATTAAAAAGGTTCAATGACTCTCCTCCATCCACAACTTCATTTACAGGTACTGGCGTGAGCGGTGTGGTTAAGCAGAGGAAGGATTGGGGAAAGCAGTATGGATAATTAAGAAGTCCTACTCAGGGTGTGATTCTGCCCAGCACTGTCTGGTCTCCAGTTCTTCAAGGCCAATCATCCCGTAAGTCCTTGTTGCAGGAGAAGACAAGCTAGTTCTCAAAACAGTGTGACTTACTTCGGGGTACAGCCCCCTCCCCATCAGAGACAGATTATATTTGACTGGCGGCGGTCTGTCCTCTGGGCTTTGCTCTTCCTGGAATACAAGGTAACTGCCGCTTTAGGACAATGACTTGCCTATTTGATGCTTCCAGCCTCAAGGGAGTGAGTGGGTGGCTTAAGTAGAAAGACCCTCCTTGAGCAATTAGCAGGCCCCTGCTGTTCAAGCAAGAGCCTGACCCAAAGTAAAGGCAACAGAGGCGAAGTGGACGCAGAGAGGCAAGGCTGTCTTCCATCTTGGTCTCTGCTTCTTTGTGAGCTGAATGAGAAAGCAGAAGTCTTTGGCAAATGTCCCTTCAATGTGTCTGCTGGATTATGGCTGCATAGACCATTGAGCCACGGTGTCAGCAGGCCCTGCTACTTCCACAGCAGGCATACACGATGCTCCAGCCTTCTCCTACCATTCCTGACTACATGCTACCCATGCAATATTTCCACGTCCACCATGAAATGCACAGACTTGTCTCCGCACACTTCACTTGAATGTCCTTCCTCCTCTTCATACACTTTGTCCACCCAGACAGCCATTGCGATCTCTCCTCCATAACACTACCCAAATAAGAGAATTATTCACACGCCCCTTTCTCCAGGCCCTATAACGCACTGTCGAGGGAACACACATCTCACTAGATGGTAACTGTTGCCTTTCTCCTTGCTAGATAGATCTCGAAGCTCCAGGTAACACTGAATGACAAGAAACCATATAGGAATCTGTACTCCGCCAAGCAGGCTCACTTAGACATTTTAGCAGCTCACCAGTAATCAAGGCTTTTGTTGCTTGGTTCTTTATGGCTCGTAATTAAAATGAGCTTTATGCCATGATTTAGTATTTGACCTTGATTTCAGTTCAAAACATATTCTGAGAAAAAAAATTCTTAAACTATTACATGGCTATTAAATTAACACATTTGGGAAGGTCGGGGGGCTGTAGGTAAGAACATACAAGGGAAGATTTCTGGTAGATTAGAGTTCCCTATTTAAATTGACTCAACTGTTTAAATGCTCCAGAATTTTTTAAAAATTCATTATCAAAAAAGAAAAAGCCAAGAACTCCAATTCAGCATAATTTTGCTTAGAAAAATAGCATTATTTCTGCTTGATTTGATTTCGTGTGGCTAAGATTGGAGGAAATGTTATTTATTATATCCACAGCTAAGCTTATGTAATTATCCACAAATTTTCTATTACAGCACACTGCCAATCACCTAATGCTCGTTGCATCAATTTGAAAAAGAGAGGGGGCAATTAGCCACGTAATAGTTAATTCAATTTATAAAATTAAATGTATATTAACAATATGCCTGGTAAATACTATATCATGTGTACGTGCTCAAACAGGGAGCCTGGTTAATATTTTATAGCTTATCTGATAAAGTTAACAAAAGAATTTAGTCAGACTGGAGACATACACTGAATATTTCATCACCTTCTTAATTGCAAAACACAGACGAGGCCTTTTTTTTTCTCCTTTGGGAGAAATAAATGTTAAAAGTTATTACAGATGGAATCAGTTTGGCAATTAGGTTGAAATCCAACTGAACCCAAGCAGAAATTGATGGCTCCAAACATCACGGTACTGAGATGTTTGCCGCCAGCTCCATCACTCCACAGATGAGGCAGGATTGTTGACAGGAGCGCTGCGGACTTCGGCTAGCAGAGGTTAGATGAACGCGGAGGAAAGCCTGGCTTTGTGCCTTCCTCTCCCCGGTAGTTAATTCACAGCCACCAAGAACTGTCATTCGTGGGCACAAGAGACAATGTGATATACCTAAGGCTTTTCATCGAGACTCCTGATTTAAAGGTCTTCGGCTTGTGCTGTGGACCTTAACCTTGAAGCCAAGTGCAAATTAGCTTTAAATCAATGAAGCTGACTAAAGCCCCATTGTGGAGGAGCCCTTCATAGAAGAAGGGAGGGGAAGCACTTGAGGCCAGGGAGAGACTGGCCTCTCTTGACTTGGAACATATGTAATGCTTTTCTGCTCTCCTCCGCCCTGACAACACCATGAATGGCTCTAAAGCTATTTACTCGCTGAGAGAATGGAACCAAATTTTCCAATTCAGCAGAAGAGGCCGAGTGTGAGTCAGAGGACTGCTTCCCAAGAGCCAGAACAGAAAAAGTTAGCTCTCAAAGAAGCAGAGAGGAGACCATTGTCATTCCCCCACGAGATGACAAGAGAAGCATGTATCCAATCGTGCAAGAAAATTATATGTATTAAAAAGTATCTTTATATTTATATATATATATATATATATATATATATATATATATATATATATATATATATATATATATATACATATATAGTACTTGGAGTTTCTGTTTGCTTGGCATTGTATCATAAGATTATTGTTTCTCAAAAGTGCAAGACTATTGCAACTACTCACCATCTTTTAAAATGATTTTTCTTCTTTAAAACCAAATCAACCCACAAAGATCACCTTTTGAAAATGGCCCTAATAAAGCCCAGATGTAGGCAGTGTTGCCTGTTTAACTAGATTCCACCAACCCCATCTTAGTGCCACAGAGAACTCTGTGATGGTGATCTCCAAGTCTTGCTCGTTTCTATTAGAGTCTACACAAATTCAACCTCAACAGAAGAAAAAATAATAATAACTCATTTTATAGTACCAGAAATATTAAAACTGCTTGGCTGAAATGAGTATTTTACCTTTAGAGCAAGGTTCGTTTTTATTACCTAGTTAATTGTTTAATGATTCATTCAATCTGTCTCCTCCCTCAACACATCACCTCACAACAGAAAATGACAAGCACCCTCCCATTCAAAGTATGCATGAGTCCTTGGCCTTTGGTTTTAGGTATGATCAGCTCAAAATTACGTAAAAGAAAATCAAATTTCTTTCTCCCATTTCAATTCTGTAGAAACTTACTGGACAGGGGCGGTATCTGGTCTACTATCAGTCACCTCTAGATGGCCAATGACTAACATCATGTCCATACTCCCCAAAGACAAAGAATGATCAAAGCCATCTTCTTCCTCACTGCATTATCTACTTGGCACATTGCTGGAACAAAATCCCCAATAAAAGCCTCGTTAAGGAGGATAGTTTATTTGGGCTCACAGTTCAACATGGTGGGAGGTCATGGCAGCAAGAGTGTGAGAGGGCGGCCGGATCCTGTGCATAGTCAGAAGGCAGAGAATGGTGAACGCTGGGGCTTGGTTTCTTCTCTCCTTTTTATTTGGTCCAGGATCCCAGGCCGTAGGATGGTGCCATCCATATTTAGGGCAGGTCTTCTCACCTCAGTTAGCCTAATCCAGAAAATCCCTCACAAACTTGCCGAGAGGTTTATTTCTGTTGTGCTCGGTATATACCACCAAGGTCATGAGATGAGCCTCTTTCCATCCTCCCTCCCTCCCTCCTTTCCTTCCTTCCTTCCTTCCTTTCTCCCTTCCTTCCTTCTTTTTCTGAAACAGGGTCTCATTCAGAGCATGTTGACTTCAGACTTGCTTTGTAGCTGAGGATGACTTTGAATTCTGATCCTTCAGCCTCCACCTCAAAGGTCAAGATTCCATCATGTCCCATTTTATGTGATGCTGGGGTCAGACCCTGGGTTTCATGAATGATAGACAAGCACTCTACCAACTTAGCTACATCCTCGGTCCCTCTTCTCTGCTTATGAAGGTAAAGGAGCTGTCTCCCTATATGTACCTTTAGGTCCCTAGTTTAGCCACGTCGGTCTATAGCACCAGACAAATGAAGGGCAAACAGGAATCTGGACTGGCAGTGGAGAGGGAGTGAGAATGTTCCAGGCTGTAGAAAGCAATGAAGTGATGAATGAGATGCAAAATGACAGTACGGAACATGGGGAGAGGAGGCAGTTAGAGAGAGGCAGAATCAACTAGTGGGATGTTCCCACCACGGCTGTAAATGCACGTTCTCAGAGCTCTGGGTACCAAGTTCTAGTGGCCAGATGAGTCACGGAAAAAAGAAGGGAAGGATTGGCGAGACTAGACAGCCAGCGTCCACAGAGGGATTATCATCACCATTTCTTAAACCACGGGGCTCTCTGCTATCAGTGAGGTGTTGCAAAAGCAAGCAAATTACTGTCTGATGTTGCTATCTCTGGAAGAGTGGCCACACGAACACAGTCTGTTATTATGGATGGCGGTGGAGATAAACCTGAGGGTGACTGTGACCATCTCTGTTCAGAATGCCCTTTAGCTGGGACTGTCAGCCTCAACAAGGCCCAAGAACCTTTCAAGTCTCCTTATCGCTAGCCTACATTTTCATTAATCATCATTTTAAGGAACCCTGAAAAGCGTGTTCAAGGGCCTGGAGAGATGACTCAGTTGGCGAGTTGTTTTTGTGAAAGCATGGGAACCTGGGTTTGGATCCAGCAATAATCTAAAAGGCTGGATGTAAAAATATTTCTCTGTAATCCCAGCGCTAGGAATCTGGAGACAGGAGGATCCTTTGGGTTGCCTGGCTGGCCAGACTAGCCGATCAGTGAGCTGCAGGTTCATTGAGAGACCCTGCCTAGAAAAGCAGCGTGGAAAGAAGCTAAGGAAGATACCTGATGTTCATCTCTGACCTTATATGTGTACTTTCACTTACAGGAACAAGTACACACACACACACACACACACACATCACTCACACACACACACATACCACACACACACACACATCACTCACACACACACACACACACACACACACACACACACACACACACCATGCTTCTGGGTATTGATAAAATAAAACACCAAACTTGGTGCCTGAGATTAACTTTGTCTGACCACGGGAAAATCACAGATAATACCATGGCATTCTGGTCTCGTTAGCGAACACCCCCTCATTTGGATATACCTCACCTATGTCTAAGATTAACCTCAGCAGTAACTAAAAGCAATGCACTGAACGACGTGATTCAAGATTTTCTTATCCCTGGCTATCTCTGCTGCCCAGATATAAAACTATCTAAGGAATCGTCATTAAGGCCTGCTACTCTGAAAAATCCCAGCAACTGTATCTATTTTATAAAACGCCAATGTGTCCAGATTTTATCAAGAAGTTCTGCTCTCCTCCCATCCTAAAAATAGCTGTGGCGCTATTATCTGATGCTTTTTACTTCTCTGAGGAGGTATCCCTGGCTGCATGGAGTGATTAGTCATCTAGAAAAAGTCAGGGCAGTACCAAACAGAGGGAAATGCCCTTTAAAGGCTGATCTCTTTTATGGCTTTGTGTCAGGCCAATTACAGCTCTAGCGCTAGAACACACAAAACTGTGTCCAAGGACAGACTCAGGGGCAACAGAGATGGCTAAGCAGGTAAAGTGTCCCTCTGTAATACAGGCATGAGGACGCAAATTTGGGTCCCATATACATCTAGACATGATGGCTCACATCTGTAATTCCAGCTCTCCTACAGTGAGATGGGAGACAGAAGCAGGGGAATTTCTGGAAGCTCACAGATCAGCTAAGCGGGCATGAGCATCAGTGTACAAGGGTGCTGCCTCAGACAAGATGGGGGGCTAACTTCACTCTGAGCTGTCCTCGGTCCACATGCATGCTGTGGCAAGTTAGCACTCACGCTCACACACAAACACACAAGTATACAACACACACACACAAAGAAAAAGCAAGGTGGACTCTAACTACACCTTCTTTATAATTCTGTGAAAACCAGCCTGTGGTGAGGCCGTTCACCAGCTCTGTGTGGCATCTTCCACTCATATTCAAACGAACGGTTCCCACTGTAACCACCATTCTAGATCTCAGTGGCAGACTACTGGGACAAAGGCCTGCAACAGAGTGACCAGGACAGATGTTCCCCCACTCTGTCATCACCAGGTGACCCTGCAAACTCATACTGGGTCCTTTTGTGCCAGCCCTTATTAAAGAAATCAGAAAATAATTTACCTCTTTCCAAAGTATAATGGAGTAAAGAGCACAAACCCATTCTAAAGAGGAAGAATAAGAACATAAGATGAAAGCCCAGCAAGGCAAACATGAAATCCTGTAGTTGAGCGTTTATCATGCAGATCAGTCGCCACTATGACCATCCTGGGAATCCCTGTTCCTATGACTTTGCTGGCTTTAGCGTATATGACTTCTCTCTTCAGCTGGCTCTTGTTGCTGTCGTGGATTTCCCCAGTAAATGTTCCCCATTTCTGTATCTTTCTAGAGTATCCATTATGTCGTCAGCTTCATCTTAGAGCTGAGTTTGCCCGCAGGAATCTGATGCTGCCACACACCACTGAACCTCCAAGACTTTCTTTCCGCTGAAATCTGGGTGGAAATCTTTTGTGGTCCCGGAACTCATGCATTCTGCAGAACTGTAAATGCAGAATTATGTGGCTGATACCAAAGTCTGGCATCAGCAGCCAACCCCGCCCATTTATCTAAGGCATCAGAAGCTGTGGAGTACTTGGGTAGCTGAACCTGGGGAAATCATTTCTTAACTGATCCTGTTTCAGCAGGGTGCCTAAGAGCTCTCTATCAAAGTATAGTTTTGAACTCTTTCCATCCTTGAGCCTGTCATGGGTGGGGTCCAGCCAACTCCTGACATGCCATCAAGACATCTTTCCTATTGTGTCAGTGCAAACTCCACAAGTTTCACCTGGGTGAAGACCTACCTATACTTCTTTTTTTTCCATATCTTTCTCTTCTGCTTTTAGTTTCCAATTCTCACTGTAAATGTGGCTAAAATCAGCCAGCATTAGCCATGGCACAGCCCTTACTGCTGTACTATCTTGAAATCTCCTAATCTCAAATTCAGTCTCACTCAAAAAAGTCTCAGGCATGAACACAAGGAAGAGAAATGCTTTGTCATAGTGTGATGCAATTGGCTTCTAGACTATTCTGCAGATCCCTCATTTCCTGAGCAAACCTTAGAAGCACAGCTGTTGCTATCCACGTTACTTTCTGCATTCTTGTCTCTTGAGACCCCACCAAATTTTTTTCACTTCTTTTGTTTTGTTTTCCACTTAGAACATCATAAGGTTTTTGACCCTCCTTCTCCTGACTTTCTCAAATTCCTCCCAGAAGCCCATCCCAAAGAATTAGAAGTCACATGCTTAGGTAGTCAGAGCAAACCGCACTTCTCTGAATCAATTTTCTGTATCTCTCAGCCTCTTCATCTGTGACAAATACCTCAGAGAAGTAATCCAAGGGAAAAAAAGATCTGGTTTTGGCTTATGGTTTCAGAGGTCTCTCCCATCACAGCAGGATGGCATCCAGGACACAGAAGTTCACTTCATGCCATCCTGAAAGCCTGGGGAGAGGAAGGAGAAGGGAGAGAATGGTTATGAAGAAGTTTTCTTCCCTCTGGGCTCAGCCTGTGATGTCACCACCACACTCAGGCACTCTTCTCCCTCAGTTAACCATCACAGGAACACTCATGAACGCATATTACCAATCTCAATGCAACCAAGTTGACAACATTATCCATTATTAATGTCTATACCATTAAACAAAGCACATTATATGATGGCAAACAAATGAGTTACATCCATTCTGTAGAATGTAGGAAAATCTCCATAAAAAGTGGATAATAATTACTTAATTGTGATTTAGAGAACTTTTGTCTGAATTCCTAAGTAAGACCCGCTCCTTCATCAACTCAAGAATCAAGGGATGTACACTACAGAGTGAAAAATAGTTTAAGGTGATTACCTTTCTTTTAGAGTTTGAAAGTATAGGCCCATTTGAATCACCTGCATTAATTTTAATTATGGAGGGTGCAGAATTTGCTAAGAGCCTAAATCTTCTCTGTTACAATCTGAAAGTTACAGCCAAAAAAATTACAGTCGTGTATAAAAGAAAACATAGGAAATATTAATCGTGAAAAACTGATTCTAGAGAAATATCTATATTTAGAAAATATGTGCCCTATAAATTTTAAAGCTGAGAAAAACACAATATGGTGTTTTCCCCCTTCGGAATGAATAAGTGACCTATATACAAAGCACCCACAAGATTCCTCAATTCTCTCAAACATTCTTGGGACTTGAACGCAAGTCAATCAAAGAATTGTTATGTTGACAATATGAACAAACTAACTCTCTGTCAGCAGGAAATTCCACCCCATGGAAGACTGAAAAAAGGGGAGGAAGATGTTTAGAGGAAGTATGAGGGAGGGAGGGAAGCCTGGGTAAGTTGAATAAGTGTCAGTATTGCTGAGAAACTCAAGAGGTGATAATGTGAATCCCAAGGCAAGTGCAATAGGGCAGCTATTTGAAATCTGTTTTTCACACATTTGGTGCAAAAACAACAGCTCTTACACGAAAAGTCAATCCACCCACACGTTAATCTCCAGTCGAGCCACACTTGAGAATCCAAATGAAGCTGCCAATGTCTCGGGGGCCAGGAAAAGGAGGGTCTTTGCTGCAAGCTCTGTGGCCAGCATCTTACATTCACTGTGGTTGGGTATGGGAGGGTGCACAAGGTACACGGCTGGCACTGAGTTCCAGCACTCTCCTGGTTACCCTAAAGTAGAATTAACATATGGGCACAACTCGCCTATGCATTCACACATACACGCGACTGTGCCTTGGTATCACGAAGGCTGACTTCCCCTCATCCAGACATCAGGTTTCCTCTCCAGCTTTCTTTATCCCTTGAAACTCTTGCAGGGACTTCTCTGCATTCCTGACCTGACTTCATGGGCCATACTAAGAGGCACAGCAAGTTGTCATTGGCAGACACTGTCTTTGCTCTTGTAAGTTTAAATTATTTGAACCTAATAATGTCTTTGCCATCTGTTATTGTGTCTTAATCTCATTTTAAATTGTTTGGTTACTTTACAGCATCAAATATGCACGTAGAGAAAAGTACATCAAGCAAACCACGCATGCCCCAAAATATAGTAGAATATGGGTTTTCAATTGGTGTAGTTCAACTCATACAGAGTATATTGTCTGGCTTATGTCTTTCTGGTCAACCCACATTCTTTCGCATATCTTGATGCGTGTCATATTACCAGAGATGACTCCTGTGCATAAGTATGTCATTGGATCGTTGTTGGGGAGTCAGACTTGTTACTAGTGAGTGAGTGTGGGCACAGAGACATTTTAGCATCCATTATAATGCTGTCAGAAAGTCTTAGGTCTGTTTGGTTATTTTGCAGCGGGAATTGCTGGGGACACATACAGCAGAGTGGAATCATTTGGTCATAGATATATTTTGCCTTTACTCAGAATTTGATATTATTTTCCTAAGTTTCTATCTCATAAGCAAAGTATGCAGAGTTCTTGCAGATTTTCCTTCCTAGCGCCACTTAGGAGACCATTTTTTAGTTTGGTTTTGTTTTATGGTTTGGTTTTGTGTTGTTTTGATGAAGGATGTGGAGAGATGGAATATTGACTTGGCTTCTCTCACTTTAAGCAGAATAGTTTAAAGAGAAGTCTTTCTTGGATTCTCTAAATCTCTTAGAATTCATAACCATTGGCCCACCCTGCATCATGTCGATGCACACATTGAAAAGACCCTTAACTTGGAGCTGACAGTGATCCAAACTGCAAGAGTATATTATAAATTCGAAAATCTGCCAAAGGTCTATAGACAAAAAGCTAAATGTACCAATTTCCAGAGATCAAATTCACCAAAATCCAACACATCAATAAAGCAAGAAGACAGCTCAGAGTTGTCTATAAATTGAATAAATAGATAGGAGATTGGGGGATCATATCCTACTAATATGACTGAGAAAATTCATCACAAAAAAAAATAAATCTAGGGAAAGCGGTATGAGAATGTGGGAATTAAATAAACAGCCTTTCTTCCTTGATTTCTGCCTCCTCCTGCATACACACATATATTCTCACACAGACACATGCATACATGTGCACACACACTTACATGCGCACACACACACATACACACACACCTCCGGCTTAGAAGGACTCAGCTTAGCACACACTACACTTAGAAGGTGATTTCTCTCCCTTGAAGTGCTGGTGAGTTCCAGATGAAGCTTATAATAAAAGAGACAATTGATAATTATATGAATACGTGTGAACATTTTTCTAAGAATGTCCTTTCTCATGGCAGGCGTCTACCTGTACAGAGGAGCTATGCTCAAAATGCGTATTTTCTTCATGTGATTCCTCCTGTACAGAGGGTATAAGATGATCCCAAATGTGCTTCCTAAACAACGCTCTTGTTCTCTATCTAGAAAACTAACAAGGACAGTATATGTTCATGTAAATGTGTAACAACCTGATACAGTCCATGACTAACACTGTGGTGGATGACTATTCAAATCTTAGGCTTCCAAAATAAATCTTAAGTCTTTTCCTGTGTCTACTTATGTATCAGAATTAACCAAAGATTTCATTTATTCCTTGTTTTAGAGATTATTTACTATTGTGTATTTAATTCCCACATCAACAATGTATCAGTTGGATCAATAGCTCACTGCAAGACATGAACTTTTTAATTGATTGCCCTTCTGACATGAACTCACAAACACAAGAAAGCTACCTTAGGTTCTATTCACGGGTGAGGAGTTCGTGATTCACAATCACCATAATTAGCCAAAGAAGCCTTTCAAAATGTAAATGTCCTAAAACTTCTCATTCCATAGAATTGGGATAGCGCAGACATTTCCAAAAATCACCTTGGTATCTCTGGATTGCAGCCAATGTTAAACAACAATGAGAGAAGACAGAAGAAGAAACCTGTAAGAATCAAATGTCAGAAGGACCAAGGTATTCAGTCTGAGGTCTTTTGGGAGCTTATTAAAATTGGGCTTAGAATGTCAAACATATTGGTAGGCCCAGGACACACAGCCTGCCTCCTCCCATCCTGCTCTGTCACTGCACTAAAGAACTGTGTCCAAGAGTTTTTATCTAAATCTGATTTCTGCTCATAAGGGCCAGACTGTGGGTTAACTAATTTTGCCCTTTTCCACAACAATGGGCCTGCTACCATTCTGTCTTTATCGTGGTTCTCTGAATCCCAGTTACACCCAAACACTTGTTCTTTCACAAATATGAAAAGAACTGAGGAATCAAATGAGACCAGTTTAGGGTTGGTTTGTTTGTTTGTTTGTTTGTTTTAAGCCACAATACCTGTAATATACCTTTTTCCTAAAAGAAGAAGGAGAAGGAAGAGAAGAAGAAGAAGGAGGAGGAGGAGGAGGAGGAGGAGGAGGAGGAGGAGGAGAAAACTATTACTATTACAAATGAAGTGCATAACCAGATGTGGAGACCAGATGTGGCGACTAGATGTGACCAGATGTGATAACTCAGGCCCGTTATCCCAGCACTCAGCAGACTAGGGTAGAGGCTTTTGAGGAAGACATCAGTTTGCACTAATGTAAGGAATTAAAGCCATCCTGAGCTAGGGAGTGTGACAAACAATAATTATTTTCTAACGTGGGGTGATTCCTAAAATCACACAAAAATTTAGAGTAAAAACCAGTGTATTCTAACAACTGAGTTATCACAATTAGACTAGGCCAGCAGGTATCATCATGAGCATGACTTTACTGAAACCCAGAAATACTCTCTACCCTACCCAGCTCACACACCAACAAGCTTCCAACCCAGACCGAAAGCAGTGATGCCCTATCCTTTCTATCAATGACCAACTACTCATTTGAAGATGGGCAAGAACACAATAATGAGAAAAAAATAAGCCATAAATGTCAAGCTATAAAACAGTTTACCATAGCTGCATGTTTCACCTTTTCCAGTAATATAAATTTCAATATTTGCCCCAGGCAAAATGGCATAGTCTGTTAGACTGGTAGCCTCAAGAACATGGTCATTCTAAAAGACTATAAAACAGTAAAACATAAGGCACCAAATGATTGCTATACAACAGACCTAGGAGGTTATAATCAACTTGATAAAAAAATAACAATACCATCTGAATGCTAACTAGGAGATAACCATGCACAATAAAAGAACGCGGACCCTCGCTGACAACAAATCATTAAGAGACAATATGCTTTCCTTAATAATAACAAAATGTTGTTTACTTTCCACTAAAAACAAAAACTAATAGCAAGTGCATTACTTGGATGGTCCATTAGGCCAAGTAACTAATACGAAGCCTGAGTGATGGCTGATCACCCTTATAAATGTACCCAGCAATCTGAAACGGCTTAGAAGGAAATCACATGGGCACACTCTGTCCCTGGAATGTCTCCTTTATTGCCAAAGCTCTTTCTCTTCCAGAGGCATTGCTTTTCCCCATCATGAGGTGGGGAGCACTCACTCACACATACTTGGAAATGCAAGCAACCCTAACGACGTCGATGCCATGCTCAGCAAGCGGTGCCATTGATAAGGACAAGGGGTGAACATCCCAGGTGGATGAGACAGAGCGGTTCTTATCCTCATCTTCTGTCCGGGGAAATAAACATTCCAAATGTCAGTCGCTATGGGTAAAGAGAAGCCAAAAGCTACTCAAGGACCAATCAATCAATCAATCAATCAATCAGTCAAGAAATGCCAGGTGGGGATGGCCTACAACTCAGTCAAGTGGCTATCTCGTCGAGGTCAGTCTGGTCTACAAAATGAGTTCTAGGACAGTCAGAGCTGTTACACAGGGAAACTCTGTCCTGAAAAAACTAAAAGCTACCCAAGGCCTTTGGGGAAAGTCCAGTTTATTGTCATCTGCATTTGAGAGTCATCAGAGACTTGTCTAGAATATCTGCAAACCAACGTGTCGTATTCCTTTAGATTCCTAAAGGAAAATGATAGTCACCTGCATAGATCACAGCCATGTCAGTGTAAGAGTGTTTGTCCACCCCAGTGTGACTGTACACTCGCATAGCTAAGTGCTACTGCCTTCCCCCAAACTGCAGGGTCTAAGCAGGCACAAGCCTTGGCTCCAGCGCCCCTTTTGATCGCTGTTTTGTTGAAAATGTTGCATGTCGGAAAAGCGCTAGAGAACTAAATAACATAAAGTCATTTCGGGTTCAGAAGAAGGGTGTACTTCTTTTCCTATTTAAATAAATAACGAACCTTCCATTGCATGGTCAGTGGATACCTGAGGGTGGAAAGAGCTAGAGACCTGGAACCCAGAATTAACTAAGCCCTGAGATGGGCACATGATGGGAGACAGCTGCAGTATCAGAGGGTGGCACACGTCCTCAGGGAAGGCGGGAAGCCTCTAGCATCTGCTTTTTGCTTCGGGCCTGTGACATCACCGTGCGCCATGGTAAGAGCATACAGCAGAGATCTACTGACCTCATGGCGGCCAAGAAAGAAACAGAGATAAAAGAAGGGGCTGGGACCCCGCATCCTCTTCAGGGCTATGTCTCTAGCCACTCAGTTCCCTCTAATTAGGTTCCACCTCTTCAAGCTTCTGCTCCTGTCAGTGGCAAGAGCTGAGGACCAAGCCTTGAACTCGTGGACCATTGGGGGATATGCAGGATCCAAAGCGAGGCATGGAGTCTTCTCAGGGAGTTAAAGATAGAATTGCCACACAATCCAGCTATTCTACTGCTGGCTGTATGGTCAAAAGATCTGAAAACAGGATCTCAGAAATATCTGCAAACTAATATCCATAGAGACGGTGATCGATGGCAACCTAAGCGCCTGCTGATAGATGGAAGGAGAGAGAAAACATGGCCTGTACACATAGTGGCCTGTGATGCATCCTCAGAAAGGGAGAGAATTCTGCCTCAGTGCTCCACGTGGGGGGCCTTGATGACACCATGCTAAATAACACAGACCAGTGAAGCATCAATTCCCCCGGCAGGAACTAACGGAGGAGTCAAATTCATGGACACGTAACACAGAAGAAAGGTTTCCAGGGACTGGGGAGGGGAGAAAATAAAGAGGTGTGTGTGACTTAACAGAAACTGGGTTTTCCTTTTTACAAGGCAAGGTGGTCTTGAGATTGTTGAACAGCAAAGTGAGTGTTGTGGACTATGCACGTGACCATGGACAAGATGGTAAGTCCCTTGTGGTCTGACGTCTACCTCAAGAAAAAAAATCTAAATAAAGATTTTAAATATCAAAACTGTAACTGTTTCAACTTTGGAGACATATTACCAAGCCAGATACGGTGGCACACACCTGCAATAATAGCACTGTGAAAGCTGAGGCAGAAGAATGGCTACCTAGTGAAGCATCGAGAGAAGGAAGGAAATAAAGAAGGGGTGGGGAAAGGGGTGAAAAGAAGGGAGGGACCGATGGACTTGGAAGAAAGGAGGGAAAATAATAACATAATTTTAACATGATTTTTATATCAACAAATTAAAGGAAATAGTATGGTTATAAGAAATAGAAAAATGCGTGCATGCTACAAGAAGAATGCTCACAACAGTGGAACCTTAAAAGAATTCCTTTTAAAGTCACAGGTACAGCACTCCTGTCTGCTGACATCACTTCCTGCTACACACATTCTAACAGGACACACGCGGTGACATGGCCTCTGCAGTAGGTATTCGTTCCACCCATGACCATGAGCTCTCTGGCCTGATAGAGGCTGTGCTTCTTGTCTGCCACCGTGACCTCTTAAGAGGAAAGAGGGAGGGGGTCTGCCACCGTGACCTCTTAAGAGGAAAGAGGGAGGGGGTCACACTGTCTTGGGGGGTGAAGACAGGGTCAGACAGCACATGTTCAGTCCCCAGTTTTCCAAGAACTCTGCAACTGGATTTACCATGTCCTATATTTGAGAGTGTGTTCTCCCTTTCATATGTTAATAAATCCTTGATAACCTTTAAACAGAAGCTCATGGATTTCTGTTAACAGGCCTCAGAAGAGGAAGAAGAGAAGGAGAAATACAACAAGAAAAGCTGGAGGAAGAGAAAGAAAGAGGCAAAGGGGAAACAAAGAAAGAAAAAGAGTGTATTAGGAGAGGATCCAGCAAAATATTACCCTTCTTACATGATAATATGTTTTTCATAAAATACCCACATAAATCCATAGTTCTTTACAAAGTTAAGAGAATAACTCAACAAATAGTTAGATGTGATTGACACACATGCTGGTTAGTTTCTGTTGCGAACTTGACACAACCTAGAGACATCTGGGAAGAGTTTCAATTAGGAATTGCCCAGATCACAATGACCTGTGGACACATCTATAAGGAACTGTCTTGATTGACGTAGGAGAGCCCAGCCCACTATGGGTACCCCCATCTGTAAGCTTGTGAGTCTCGGTTGTTTAAGAGAGAAAGTTGAGAGAGAACAAGCCAGTAAGCAGTGCTCCTCCGTGGGCTACACTTCAGTTCCTGCTTGAGTTCCTGTCCTGACTCCCCTCAGTGATGAACTGTGGGCTCAGAAGTTAAGATGAAAGAAACTTTTTCCTCCCCCATGTTCCTTTTGGTCAAGGTGTTTCTCATTGCATTCAAATGCAAGCTAGAACAATAGATAAGAGACATTGTGCAACCATACAATAACAGCAAACAGAATTTAACAGATTTAAGATGAACCATCTATAATACCATCAAACAACTAGGAGATCTAGAATCAAAGGTATTTGTCTCCTTAATGAAAAAAAAAATCAACTTTTGTTTAAAGACATTAAAGAAGATATATGCACATGGAGGACCTCATCTCTCATGTGCAGGGAACTAGAAAATTCAATATTGCAATGTTGACGACCAAGTCAGATCTCCCCATCTTGGACCAAAACTTTATGGCAACCAAAGTTCAGAAGGATACTAATATGGGAGAGATCAAGCAGATTCTGAAATGTATGTGAAGAGTCAGGTGGCTCCTGAGGAACAGACAAAAAGCCTCCATCCATCCTCTGGCAGCTGGGAGGAAGATGGGAAGCCACGAAGCCACTCTCAGTAGAGAGTGTGTGTAGTACTAGGGAACATATGGTCAAGAACAATACCAGAAGAGAGCATGAAGCAGCCAAGTGTGCCGAACCCAGCACAGCGAGCACGTCCCCTCATCCACAGACAGAAAGCAAGCAAGAACTAAATCTCCCCGGAAAGGTCAGCTCTCCCACAGATAAAGAAGAGGTGGATGGACCCCTTCCTCCCTTCTCCTGTGGAAATTTCTATAGCTTGTTAGCTCAGCACCATGGAGAAGTAGCATGCTAATTCCACTTTTACACAAAGGCAAATCAGAAAGGTGAAACTGTGAAGAAAACAATCATTGTTGTTGAATGTCAAGGGCCCCTGCTTATTAAACTAAGCCAGGGGGCACACACCTGCAATTCCAGAATTTAGGAGGCACAGCCAAGAGAATCTGGTGTCCAAGACCAGCTTAGGATACATAGCTAGATACTATGTCATTTAAAACAAAACAAACCAAAAAAAACCTAAGTCAAATGAAAACCCAAGCCATTGAGTAATAACCGAGAATTTGCCACACAGGATTAGTGTGAGGGCATGGTCACCAGCACCACAGAAACTAAGTAAGCATGGTGCTCCAAGCCTGTCCTCTCAGCCCTGGGAAGGTGGAGCCAGGAACCAGACAGTCGGAGTCGGCCTGGACTGCAGAAGCCTCGCCTTGCTTTCTTTGTTCTTTGTTTGTTTTCTGAAATGAAGTCTCCCACTAGCCTTAGGGTCCAGATTAGACTGATCAGCCTGAGAGTCCCAGGTACCCGCCTGTCACCTTGTTTTCCAGGGCTCTGATTACAAGCGTAGGCTACCACACTTGGCTTTTGGATGTGGCTTCTCGGGATTGAACTCGGGTCCTAATTCTTGTGCAGCAAGCACTTTACCAAAAGGGCCATCGCCCCACTCCTGATGACTATTGTCATCTAATGCAATGGCTGTGTTTCACGGTGTGCTCTGGAGAACTCTCCCTCCCCCTCTAAAGAATAAAGGCAGTCGCGTCGGGGTATCTGCCCTCCACATTATGGACTTGCATATAACCAATATAAGAGAGTCGGTGTGCAGTTTATTTCAGAGTTAGAAATGCATGGGCATTCTGTTTACTTATTACTTCTGCACACACAGGCTCACACTTTCGGCACACTATTCTCTGGCCCTCTTAAGAACACATCTCTCAAAATACACAGAAACGCCCACTGCCTCTTCCTGATGACCACCAACGCCTTTAAAATTCCAACCCTGAACCATATTCCGCGTTGAGAAAGCTATTTTTCAACACCGGAATAAAGGCAGAGAATGATTAAGATACAAAATTTATGTGCTAGTTTATTTTATTTCTAATTATATTCTTAGTAAATGATGTTAATATTTAATAGGCATGACTTTGACACTCGGCGCTTCCCCCAGTAAAAGCAGAGCCCTTTCCATTTTATTGGCACTAAAGCAGTCAGCTGTGACATAGGATGACAGCAAGGGTAAAGAAGAGCAGCTCTGTCCCTAAATTAAACGTCTCCTGGATGACTCGGCTGTTCAAGCAGGGAAGGCAGTTGCTCAAGAGAACACTTACAAGAAAACACAATCAACAGAGCAAACCAAGGAGACGGTGACACAGAGGGACCAGGGACTTTAATGGGTGTTGAAAGCATTGTCATAATAGAGGAACCTGCTCGAAACACTGCTGACCCTTGACATGCATATGTATAAGACAGTCGGAGAAAACGAGGCAGAGAAAAGCGTGAGGATCCCTGAGTCCTGTCACTGTGATGACTCCACAATATCGCCCTCCATCCTCAATACCCAAATGACAAAGGCAGTTCCTGGGGGGCCTCCTTTTCCTTCTGGATCGGTGCTCCCCAGGTTGTAACGGTGCCCATCACACAAAGGTGAACGGCAAGTGCTCGTGTGCCGTGCAAAGCGATGCATGTGTCATTGCTTCCGCTCTGCATTCCCTTAACGAGCACAAAATCACAACATGGAAATCCTTCCCCAGCAGAGATTTTCTGTTTGCCTTTCACCTCATGTGATAGATTACTCTCTACCCACGCATCTCAGACACAAAAGCCAGCTTAGTGTCAACCCACTAATGAGGCATCATGGTCAGCAAAGAAAGGCGTTTGGTTTTGAGGTTGTTTGTTTATTGAGACAGGGTGTCTCTGTATGTCCCTGACTGACCTGGAACTCAGGATGGTCTCAAATTGCTGCCATCTCCCTGCCTCTGCCTCCAAAGTGCCAGAACCTCCGGTGTCCACCACCACACCTAGTCCCTTATACCATTGGTTTTATATGTCCACCAAAGACTCCAGAGTACATGGTTAGAGAAGCAGATTTAACCGGAAACAGTTTGATCATTGAGCTTTTCTTTGTCCCAGGCTAGTGATGTATGCTAAAATCCTTTCTCTAGTAACAGTGGGCAGCAGCTCTGGGCCAGCCTCGTGATTGTGAGAGTGAACTATGATGTCTCTGCTTGACTAGGCTATTGGGTAGGGTTGGTTTCAAACCTATTGTTGTGGAATATTAAAGGTGCATTAAATTCGTTTACAAGGCGGAATATTTGTGTAAAGATGCAAAGGTGTGTTGCGTTCTTTTAGGTTGCATTTGTTTAACTCTGTGAAGCTGTGCCCATCTAAAACACCTGACTGGTCTAATAAAGAGCTGCACAGCCAATAGATAGACAGGAGAGAGATAGACAGGGCTGCCAGGCAGAGAGAATAAATGGAAGGAGAAAAAGAAGAGAGAGGAGCAAGAAAAGGAGAAGGAGAGGAGACTCCAGGGGCCAGCCACCCAGCTACACAGCAAGCCAGGGAGTAAGAAGTTTAAAAAAAAAAAAAAGTGTATACAATATAGAAAAATAAAAGCCCAGAGGCAAAAGGTAGACAGGATAATTTAAGTTAAGAAAAGCTGGCTAGAAATAAGCCAAGCTAAGGCCGGGCGTTCATAAGAAAGAATAAGTCTCGGTGTGATTATTTGGGAGCTAAGTGGCAGGCCCCCCCAAAGAGTAAAGAGCAAAACAAAAACAAACACTATCCTGAGTGAGGTAAGCCAGACCCAAAAAGAGGAACATGGGATGTACTCACTCATATTTGATTTCTAGCCATAAACAAAGGACATTGAGCCTATAGTTAGTGATCCTAGAGCAGCTAAATAAGGAGAACCCAAAGAAAAACATATAGGCATCCTCCTGAATGTTGACCTTCATCAGGCGATGAAAGGAGATGGAGACCCACGTTGGAGCACTGGACAGAAATCTCAAGGTCCAAGTCAGGAGCAGAAGGAGAGAGAGCGAGAGCAACGAACTCAGGACCGCAAGGGGTGCACCCACACACAGAGACAATGGGGATGTTCTATTGGGAACTCACCAAGGCCAGATGGCCTGGGTCTGAAAAGGCCTGGGATGAGGCCGGACTGGCTGAACATAGCGGACAATGGGGACTACTGAGAACTCAAGAACAATGGCAATGGGTCTCTGATCCTACTGCACATACTGGCTTTGTGGGAGCCTAGGCAGCTTGGATGTTCACCTTACTAGAAATGGATGGAGGTGGGGGTTCCTTGGACTTCCCACAGGGCAGGGAACCCTGATTGCTCTTTGGGCTGAGGAGGGAGGGGGACTTAATTGGGGGAGGGGGAGGGAAATGGGAGGCAGTGGCGGGGAAGAGACGGAGATCTTTAATAAATAAATAAATATAAAAAAGTAAAAAAAAAACAGTGACAACTTTTTTTTTACTTACAATTTTTTCCATTTCTGATGACTTAGTATGTCAGTCCCCTATGATTGTGTGACTCCGTGCTGAGCACTACGAAGCCAAAGGGAAAATGTCTTTTCCTTAGAAAATACTGGATTTAAAACAGAGCAGAGGGAATGTGCTTGAGATCAAACACCAACACAACAGAAGGGGATAAGTGTATCCGATTACAGCAAAAGGCTGGTGAAGGGGTGTGAGGTTTCCCTTCAGGGAGGTCAAGGTCTCCAAGGGTCTCTGCCCCTCCATCTTGAAGGTTTATTGAAGGTGTCTGGCATGGAGGTGGCCTGGTGATGTGAGAGGAAAAGTGTCATGTCGAGGAGGCCAATGTGGAGAGTGGGTGACTGAAGAGGCATCATTGCTAAAACAGACAAGGGGCATTTCAGAGCTGTCCAGCACAGTATGTCCGAGAATTAGTTAAATCGATTATACCACCGTTTTACAAGGACCCATTTATTTGCCTCACGGTTCCAAATAATGTTTCTCCAGCATTTACCTGTCTCCCTAGAACATTTTTCTGGCTCTGGGTTCCTAAACAAAGCCACTCATCTTAAGAGCTTTCACCAAAAAGCTATTTCAGTTTGAGAATCAAACTCCTCAGTCTCGGGCAGTTCTGTGCACCTATGGTTCAATCAGCAGCTATTGGTTCATTTTATCCCCCCTCCTAAAGTAAAAGAGAATCCTACAGTTCAGGTCTCTCGAAGCTCTAGAAATTACACTCCTGTCCCATCCTTAAGCTAATGATTCTCCAGGAGTAATCAGGAACAGAACGTCAATTCCAGGGTAAACATGAAATGTCCCTAATGTGTCCCTGTGTTGAGGTTACTCTCCCGGCTAGTGGGGTGCCGATTTATGGATGGACTCATTCTTTTATGGGTTCATAAGCCACTGGCAGTGTTGGGAGGAAGAGGACATTAGGAGAAGGTGCCTCGTTGGAAGAAGTAAGTCACTCACGCAGGGGGCGGGGGTCCTAAAGAATGTGCTTTGTCTTACCAACCCCATCTCTTCTCAGCCAGGAGGACCAGCAGCCTCTTCTTCTCATATTTCTGTTGCCCGGTGATTTGTCTTTTCTGGGCCCAAAGCAATGGATCCATCCAACTTTGGGTTGAAATATCATGTGTGAACCATGAGCCTAAATACATATTTCCTCCTTTTAAATTGAGATGGTTAATTTTAATAGTCAGTGTGATTGGCTTTAGGATCGCCTCTACAGGTGGGTGGGGCATACTTCCGGGATGAGTCTGTGGGTGTGTTTCAAAAGGATACACTCGCTCAGCTCATCTTAAACATGAGTGACACCAATCCATGAGCTAGGAGCCTGGGTGGCATAAAAGGAGCAGGAGAAAGGCAGCTCAACTGCAGGCCTGCTCTTCTCTGGTTCCAATCATGAACTATATGACTTTTGCCGCATCTTCCTGTCAGTAACTGGCTGACACCTCTGCAAGAGAGAGCCAGCGAAAGTCCTTCTCCCTTCAGACAGCCAGATACAGCGGTCCTGAGGGCACGACAGCAATGGCTGTGATCAAACGCTGACTCGCTGACACACCAGCTAACCCGTGAGGAAGAGACGCTCTCGGGTTCCATCCCAGACCCACTGAATACTTCACGTTTCAGGTGAAGCTCAACAATCCTATTGTGCCCATTAGAGTTGAAACCCCCTGCCTCATACCTGTCAAGCCAGGAAACACACAGGTTCATGCCGGCCACTGTCAGAAAAGGCATCTGGACTTGTCTGTGTCAATATGACAAGAAAAAAATAGTTTTGAACCATCTTGTTGAAGATGGCTTACATCAACGGGGCTTGGTAACACACATTTGTGCCCTCAAAAAACTGGAATGGGCTACAAACCCTGACTCAAAAAAAAAAAAAACATATTTCCCATAATCAGCAAATTCTCCTCCAAAATTGGATAACTTTGTTAGACTTTTTCCGAACTTGCAAACATTGTAGATCATATAGACCATAATGTTTTACATAACAAGGCAAATGGACAAAGGAGGAAAGTGGGGGAGGGGGACTTCCTTTGGAAAGGGGGGCTGTCTCTGAAGCTACAGATGTGATGCTCTGGGAACGGACTCAACACAAGGGGACCTGAACTGGTTCTCACTCTCATTGACTATAAATTAAAGGTTTTTTGAAGAAAAAAAAATGAGCTAAGGCGAAAAGTAACGTGAATTCTTTAGCAGATATACTACTAAAATATTTTTGCATTCATATCAAAAATCTCTCACACATAAACCCCTTACTTCAGTTTCTGGAAAATTCTCTACCTCCGCTTGTCCCATCCTGAGTTCTTATTGTCCATGCAAAAAAAGACCTTCTTGCCTATCGCTGACACCAATTGGCCTACACCAAAGTTTACAAGAAGAAAGAATTTTTTTTTTTCTATTTCAGCAGCGGTCATTCAAGAAGAAAATGAAAATAATGTGGAACTCCCTCCAGAATTAGCCTACGCTGTGGTATAAATTGGTTTTCTTTGTCACGGAAAATTGACTCGCAGTTCACTAGTTAGTTCACTAGTTAGAAAATAGTTGTTCAAAAGCCGGGGCCTCCTAGCTCCTGGGTCCTGCCCGCCTTTCACCGAGTAAACAAACGCGTCAGATTTAAAGCTTTCCCATAATTGTCATGCTAACTTTGGAGCGCAACCTCTCCATTTGCATTTGAAGGAGTTAAATATTAGGCCGGAAAGAAAGTGTTCTTTTTGAAAGCCTGAGAAAATGTCCCTGCTTGGGGCTGCTCTGCCATCTGGGCCCAGGCTGTGCACCGCTCCCGCCCCCTAGACCCTTGGCAGAGGCACAGAGTCTTGCTGGAAAGGAATGCGAGCATGCGCGCTGCTTCTTTGCTGGGGACATGGGAGCAACAAGGAGGCGTCCCTGATGACAGACTGAGCATCCCTAGGTCTCAAGGCACATTCTGGGGGCCAGTTACTTTGCAAGCTGCAGAAACCCCAACCGTGGTGCACCTGAGCTTTTCAGGCTGCAGGGTAAAAGGCGTCATGTGGGCGCATGTGTATATAAGCATGCATGTATATGCATGCAAGCAAGCATGTGTGTGCTGCCTGAGCATATGGGTATTCATGTGTGAGTGGTGTGTGTGTGAGGGTATGTGAGCATATATTGAGTGTGAGCATATGTACAAGTATCAGTGAGAGCTTGCTTGCACACACGTGGGATGTGTGAATACGTGTGCATGTGTGTGTGCATGCACACACATGTTATAAAGGAGAAGGGCATCTTTTGTAATCGCTCTGGCCCAAATTTTTTTATGAGTACCATGATTCAGTCAGTTTTAATATAAGCAAACCTAGTGACATTAAATTTGGAGTCAATAACAAAAACACCGAGCCAATGGGCTTAGTGACAAGCAGGAAAAGAGCCCCAGACTCTCACTAAAAAACCTGCGCATCCCTTTACCTTCTCCTGTGACCTGACCTCTGTACTGAGTCCCAGGAAAACAATTCTGGGCGCTGTATGAGGCTCGTCCACCCCGCGAGGAGGGTCCGCTGCATTCCCAGAAGGCGTCCACAGTGCTCACTTATTTCAATCTCTTTTCTCATGGAATTCAAGGGTGCTTTGATTTGAAACTACTTCCCTGTGGTCAGCATTAGCATTCCCCTCTAGTCCTGGGAGACATTCCAGAGGACAGCGGTATTTTTATTTTCCTTTCCCTCCTGGATTTGACAAAGGTTTCTCATGCATCACTGGACTGTATTACAAAGTTCAGAGAGTTTTTCCTTTCCTCAAAGAAGATCATTGAGGCTGCAAGTAACCCTGGTAGCTGCTAGGAGATGGAATTCTTTAGACCAAACCACATGTTGCACAGAAGGGAGAAGAAGAAAAAACACAGAAGCAAAAAGGAATGCACAGAAGCACTTGAGTCCTCCGCAGTGCCAAAAAGTGGCTCACTAGTGACCCAGAGGTGTGCACCCACAGAAGAAGGGAAGCTGTTTGCCCTGCTCAGAAATAATCTGTATGTGGAAGTTTCTCAAATGCATCATTGTCTTTTCATTTCTTCACTTCCCAAGTCTTTATTAACCAGTCAAGCTGCGCTTGCCTGTTTATCAGCAGTGGGACCTGGTCCTGGAACAGACTCAGGCTCCAGTTCTGGCTTCCCTGATAGATCAGCTAAATTCCAGCCCAGAGGCTTTGGAAACAGACTGCTGCCGTGTGTAAAGAGGGTGTGGGGTGCCCATCTCAGAAGGCTTGTCACATACTTGATGGAACAAGTATGTGGCAAGCACTCCACAAGCCATTGACATGGCTGTTCATATTATCAGCTTACACGTGGGAAAGGACAGTCAGGTAGATTTGTTTGGTGTCGGGTTCTATTCTAGTCACTAGAGATAGAGCAGTTGAAAAATAAACATGAGTATGGGGAGCAGAGGAAATCCTGAATGAACGTATATTATTGACATGAATGCAGTTACATCAAGACCGCAATGCGTCAGACCATGGGAGTGGCGAGCCCTCCCCATAGGAGGCTCAGAGGGATGACTGAGTCTTTCTCTGACCCAAGTATGAATGTTTAAAAATGACTGATCAGTGTGGGCAAAAACTAGCAACCAGAACTTGCTCCTCCCAGATGACTGCAACATAGGACAGTTCCCCTATAGGGAGCTCCTATTAGGACTAGCCAAGCCCTCCTCTGCTGCTGTACATAATAAATAACCCCACGTCTATGGTTGCCATCCCTCCAGCAGAGAGAGTACAACCCATCTGATCCCAGCTTTCCTACATCTGTGTCTGTCCTTCCTTCATTCCCAAGTCACTCCTGTCAAGTTTCTAGGACAAGCCACCAGGATGTGGGGGCATGGAGGCGTTCCCAGAGAATTGATATTGTAGTCATAGGATAAATGAGAACAGCGATAAACAAGAAAATTCTTAAACCACAGCAATGCCTTCCATACAGAGGGTAAAGCAAGGAGTTGGGGAAAGAGGGTGATTGGGGTATGCACAGCAGGAGAAGACAGGGCTTTATGACAGGGAGGACAGTTCACCTCACTAAGGATGTGACAGGCAAGAACACCAGCAGGACAAGGTCTTTGGAGGGCTGAAGTTCCAGAGCAATGAGTTTCAGAGCGATGGGGGATCATGTGAACGTTTCAAGCCAGAAGAAGGGCTGATTTATGACTTAGAAAGGGTGAGCCAACTCTGCAGAGGAAGCTAGACAACACAAGGTAGACAAGAAGTGGGTAAGTGGGTATGGGTGGTCCCGTTCACCAGCCTGGAGGCATTGGGAAATCACATGGAAAGCTCTTCCAGGGACAGACCCCACCCGCATGCACTGCTTTGCAGCGAGGAGATGAGTGTGTTTAACCCCCAGGTAATTCTATTGTATAGTCAGGGCTGAAGCTACTCCTTTAGGAACTATCCCAGTGGCCCAAGTGAGAGATTTGAAAACTTTCTTTAGTGACAGAAATGAAGATACTCAGAGACCATGGAGTACATCTTGGAGATGGAAGCAAATTAACAAGGAAGCCAGTAGGATCCTTAGTTTGGGGCAACAGTGTAGAAAGTGCTGACATTTGTCACCTGAGTGAAACGAAAGCAGAGCAGAGGGGCAATGGGAACCACAGACAGAAAGACTGGAACTGGGTGTCCTGGCCACTTTCCACGGGACGCTAGTTAGACACAGATTAGAATAATAAAACCCGGATGAGGAAGTGGAGAGACCCAGCAGGCAGCTGATTGGAGAGCTGCACAGAATTCTTGACTCCGCCCACATCAGGGCTGCCCAGAAGAATAGTCTGTGCTGACGTGCTGACAAACACGACGCATCTGTGGTGTCCAGGCACAGGCCACCAAGTTGAAATGGGGTTAGGGTAGCATTTACAAGGAAGCGCAGCTTAATTTAACTAAAAGTCATGAGACTATTCAGCGGGATGAGAGTTCTACATCTGCCCTCAAGAAGCAAGAAGTCATGAACACTGCTGCTCAGCCTCCTTTCAGAACCCCAGTCCATGAAACGGTTCCACCCACATTTAGAGTGGTCTAGAACCCAGTCTAGAACCTCCCTCACCAATTTACCAAGAGTTTTGTCTGCTAGGTGGTTCTAGATCTTGTCAAATTGACAGTCCAGATGAAGCATCACAACCGGCATCATCCTCACCCTAGATTACCGCAATAGCAGCTGCCTGGCCAGATTTCCCCATGATCTTCTATTTTATATTCTCAATGCAAAAGCCAAAACAATCTTTACAGCTTAAATCATGGAATGGATTTCCTCTGTGTATAGCCCTCCAAAGGCTCCCAGTCTCAATACAGTGAATGACAAAGCCATTTCATTGCTACACACACACACAAACCCTTATATCCCTGGACCCCTCTTTTGCCTCCCTGAGTTCACTTGCTACCTCAACACACCATTTTTTCATACTGTAGCATAATTAACTTGACTATCTTGCTTCTTATCTATTTCTTTCCTACTAGAAAACAGACTCCACTAGGAAAAGGAGTCATTTGTCTGTTTATTTATTTATATTCATTCATTCCTTCATTTACTATTGTACTCTAGTACTTAGAACCTAGTAATTTGACCCATACTTACTAAATAATTAAATCAGTCTATAGAACATGTATGATCACCTACAATATAAATGGTCTTACCACTGTAATGATTTATGTTGATTACTTCTTTTAGTATTTTAATATTTTGGGTATGTCAGGTTAAATTCAATATGCTGGCAATATTAATTCCATTCATTTATTTTACTGACTTAATATGGGATTTAAAAAGCTGGAGATTTAAAAACACATATGTGGCTCCCATTATTTTTTGGTTGGACACACTGATTTAGAAAATGAGAGGAAACAAAGCCAATGTGGTTCTGTCTACCAAGATGAAAGAAAACCCAAGGCAGGGAAGGAAAGGGCTGAGGTGAGAAATAGCTACTTCAAGGAGGGGACAGTTAACGACATCACAGGAGTAAAATGAAGATTGGGAACGGCCCAAAGGGTCCAACAATGAGGGTCTGTGCCACCTTCTACAGAAGGATTTTGGTGAAAGTGTACAGATGGAAGTCCATGCAGGAAGGGCTTGACGTCAGGATGAGCAGTGAGGGAAGAGGGCTGGGGACAGAACCCAGCAGCAGTGTTTTCCTAGTCTGCCACAGGCTCTGGGCTCTGTCATTATCAGTTCCACAAAAACCAAGTTTGGAAAAAGGAGAAGAAAACAAGCTTGAAGAAACAAACCTAATATGGACAATTCTGTCAGAGTTTTGCTAGAGTTAAAAAAAAAGAGAGAGAAGAAAAGAAAAAGAAAAAGAAAAAGAGTACATGGAAGATATTTTAGAGAGTGTTGATGGTTCAAGAGATGAGAATCACTAAACCAAACATCTTCAATAGTTTTCTGAACATTAGGGTATTTTCTGTAGGAATAAAGAACTTGGGGATAAACTGTAAATCACACAGGGAAAAGGAATGTTCACTCACTGGAAGAAAAGACCTAGGAAGAAGGATTCTGAATTAGAAATTTGGGGCTAGAGGCAAAGATTCTGGGAAGATGGCATCTTCAATGGAAAAGTTCCTGAAGGACATCTTGAACAGACATTTTACATAGCAAATAACTGTGAGGTTTGGTGGAGTAAACGGCTTGTCAATAGCACACAGCAAAGTTGAAGCCAGAGGCAGAAACATGATGATGTCATAGAAAGACAGCTAATGTGTGCCTTATGCTTTATATATATATTAACAGTGACCTATGCGCCAGCTACAGGAGAGAGATTTTTGTTTTGTTTCATCTTTGTTTCTGTTTGGTTTGTTTTTGAGAGAACAAACCAAACAGAAACAAAGACAAAACTATTGAGATCACATGGACTCTGGGCTGACTTTGAACTAACTATGTAGTCAAACATCTTGAATTCTTCCATCTCCCAAGTTCTGGGATTATAGCATGCACTAGTATGCCTGGCTTCCATATATTGCATTTATTATACTTATTAATTTATTGTGTGTGTTTACACATTTATATAAGTACCAGGACGTGGGTGTGGAGGTCAGAGGACATCTTACATCAGTCAGTCCTCTTCCACCATGTGAATCCCGAGGATAAATTCACTTTTTCAGGCTTGGTGGCAGGTGCCCTTGCCTGCTAAGCCTCTCACCAGCCCAGATACAGATATTATATGCCACAGTTACCAATAAGTGAGATTGTTAGATGTTAGCTACGTGTGTTTGTATCTGCTTCGAAACAAATCCCCTCACAGTTAGAGTTATTGTACATCTCTCAACATGGCAGAATACACAGCTCTCCAGTTATAAATGAACGGAAACTCACATCCGTATTCTCGCCTCAAGACTGGCCTTTCCAAAAAGGCCATTAACCACTGGGTACCCAACCGGCAAATTTTAAAAAGTAAAAAAAATCAGCTTCAATACATTCCCAGCTCTAAGAGTAACCACAGTCCCACAATGTCAGAGGGGTTCGCCTTTCAGTTTTATGAAACATGGCGTACTGACTTCCAAGTGCAGCAAATGATGCAGTTTTCCATCTGGACATGAAAATTCTAAGTGACTCAGACAGTATTTACAGAGAAGGATTCGTGGTCAAGTACAAAAGCCCCTCCCTTTTCTGTCTACCAAGATCAAACCTGTGACCAACTACAACGTCTCTTGGTTGAATGGATAAAAATTTAATTCTGAGTAATCACTATTTGTTTCTGTGTATAAAAGCTTACAGCGTCTAGAATGTTCTAAAATTAACCAAAATGGCAAGTTTTAGTAACTGTTTCCTATTTTGTCTCAGGTCAACAGAAAGAAGCTTATTACTTCCAACTCCACTGGAAATCTTATTTAAGTTTCTAGTATTTCTTTTCTTGATTTGTAGGAATGTGTCTGTAATGTACTTTTTAAAATAAGTCAATATTTCTCAGTGCCTTAGACCATTATATTCAATAATATTTTACAATATCTCTGTGGAACTCCAGAGATGGATACAAAAAGCGAGTATTGGAAAGGAGACCAAATCTTTAATGTTCCTCAAAGATATGTGTGTTGAAGGCTTGTCCTCCATGTGTCTCAGAGCTGGGAGGTGATGAGACCATTCAAGGAAGGTTGGAAATTGGAAGTCTTCAGGTCCCTGGGGTTTCTGCACTTATGCCAATTACAAGACCCTCAGTCCTGTTCATTTCCCACCTGGCATGAGGTGAGAGATTTCTGTCTTCCTGTGGGTTCCTTTCTTGAGGTGTGTGGCCTCACTACACCACAGATCCAAGGCAATGGCACCAACCAGTTATGGACCAGAGCCTCCAAGTCCGTGAGTCAAAACACACCCTTACAGATGGAGCACCTCAGGTATGACGTGTTGCAACATAAAAAGTCAGTGGAAATTCTGTGAAGTTTATTTTGAAAGGGTTCTGTCCGTCTGCTTATCTGTTATGAAGTCTTCTCCTGGAGGTTTGGTGAGATAAAGTGCCCAGTAAGAAGGTTACCTCTTCATTCAAGTTTTCTCGGCCATTATTCATCCCTTGAATATACAAAGATAGGTTTCTGCTCACTTGTCACTAATACTATATGTTAAGGGGTTTGAGTTAATTAACATCTATAGTGAATTTAGCACACCCCTTACCCAGAAATTATTATCAACAGCAATGCATTCTCCCAAGATGGTAGCCTGAGTTGAGTCAGTCTGTGGCTCTGAGGGGCAAACTTCCCTGTATTTGAAGATTGAAATGAATTGCTTATTTGCATATCAAAGAGAGATATATCCCTTTCATCCATAGTCACCTAGCTACTGACCCTTCCTGGTTGATCTGTGGCTTGTACCCAGTCTCCTGACTCCCTGTCAGTACTCCCCACCCCATTATTTTTCTCAGTTTCCCAAGAGTCTCTGCTGCAGCCGGATCCTTCACCAGAAAATCCAGATGTCTAAGCTCCTCGTGCCTCCTTTCCTCCTTCCTTCCCTTCACCTCTGGGCCTCACTCACCAGTCTCTCCTTGTACTCCCTGATGGGAGTGTAAGATGGATACAATGTCAAAAGGCGCTCAGGCTCCCGGTCCTCTACCCCTTCTCTCCTATGTCTGGATTAGCCCATCCCTCTCCTGAACTCCGGCTGATGCCAGGACACTCCTAAGTCAAAAGTTTCCTTAGCAACAAGCACCCATACAGAGAAACACCTGGGTGCTTCCACCCGGGTATACTGAAAGTTACCTTAACTCGAGACACTCAAAAACATACTCACTAAGCAAGGTGTTCCTTTATCTGCCACACGGACTGCTCAGCAACCTACTCGTGCAAGCCAGAAACTCCTTGGTTCCCTAGACCCTGAAGTCAGCTGTCTTTAGATAAACTATATAATCAGACCAATCTGAACACGTACATTTTGTACATATATTCCCTCTCTCTCTCTTTCTCTCTCCCCGTGTGTGTGTGTGTGTGTGTGTGTGTGTGTGTGTTGGTTTTTCGAGTAGGGTTTCTCTGTATAACAGTTCTAGCTGTCCTGGAACTCACTCTGTAGACCAGGCTGGCCTCGAACTTACAGAGATCCACCTGCCTCTGCCTCCTGAGTGCTGGGATTAAAGGTGTGTGCCACCATCGCCAGACAGTATATATATTTTTATAAATACAGTATTGAAATCCCATGTACAGTCTGACTTTGGATTGTCACCATCCCCCACCCCCTGGCTTTCCTCTTTGTAGATCTTTTGCGGTCACTGTTCCTCTCCCATCCACCACTTCCTGGCTTATCCTTCTGAATCTCAAAACACAGAACTGAAGGACTGCAGCTCTTCTGAAGAAACTACATCAACCACTTCCCCAGCTCTCTCACCCACAGCATACTGTTCAGGTATTTCTCCAAACATACCACGTCCTTACTACCTACCATCCTCTACCTTCCCCCCCTCCAGGCTCACACGCCCAAGGCTGTTTCTTTTCTGTGGAGTTCCTACTCCACTTTCAAGGCATCTTGTTTATGTTGTTTATTGTTATGCTGTTTATTGCATACTTCTTATAAAGCATTTGTTACCATGCTTTATATTTATCTACTCATTTTCACATCACCTCTGCACTCACCTGTAATTATTAAATGTCGCAAGCTGCTTTTAAGCACAGCAAGCACCCATCTGCTCACTGTGACCCCTACATATATGAAGCATCATACTCAGTAGGTGCTCAATAGATGTACTGAACTTGAAATGTCCCAGTAGTATACCATGTCGATGCAACAAATGAGCTAATCTTCACTGCCTTTGCACGCTGAGAGGTGTCCCCTTAGATACAGGAAGCAGGTGATCTATGATCTCAGAGACCCTGGTGTACATGAAGGGAGTAGCCTCCTGGTTTCTTCTTTTTCCCCAGGAGAATGAATTGCGTTACACACGCAGGAGTCAATTGGCTTTGTATGCTCTGCTGAGCTGCTCCGGTCCTGTGTGTCTCTCTGGTTGCTCTTTCTCTGAGACGGCTGCCCTTCTTCAAAATTGGACATGCCATAAAGAATCTCTGTAACTGTCAGCTGTGTGTTATCGTGTTAGCCACAGTTATAGAACAAGGGGCTGGGGAACCCGACTGTGCTTTGCCTCACAGCCAGAGGGGAGAAAAATGGGGCTCCATCGAGAAATTTATATATCCAAGTGGAAACTTCGTAATGCAATTGGAAGTTATAAAACATAAGACACATCAGAAGCCACACACTGCTGAGCTCTCAGAAGGGAGAGGTAGAAAGGCGTTTGACTGGAGAAGCTTCTAGCAGGGACACACTTAGGACTTGAGAAAAATGGCCCAGCGCAGGCTCTTGCTTGCTTCGCACAGTCACTTATCTGTTTTGTTTTTGTTTTCACTTGAATGCTTCCTTTGGAAATCACTTTTGAATATAAGAGATAAGTAAAAGCGATCAGTGGTCAGGGAAACCCAAATATGGACAGCATCCTTCCAAATTGTCACGAGAGCTTCAAAAAGACTTGGGTAAATCTGGTCCATAGAACAAAACACTGTCATCCCATACAGTGTGGAAAGTGATAGACTGGCTGCTTATGTTCTCAAACTAATAAGCAGGAAATTGTACAGCCAGTGAAAGAGTCAGCACTCCATTTCCATGCAAAACAATGAATAAAGGAGACAAATCTAAGTGGCCGCAGCTTCCTGCCTTTGCCCGGCAGTTCTTGCGTGACAGTCATCACACCAAATTCAAAGAAAACGCTAAATGGAATTTTCCTCCTCATAATAAATCAAACTTCGGCCGGACTTCAAAGGAAGAATTAAATAGTCCTTCTCTTTTCTCCAGAAAATTCTGTGTGTCTAGCACTAAGGGGGAAGAATAAGCACATTGACATGTAATGCAAAAATATATTCATTCTGTCATCTCATATGTTTGTTTAGAAAGGTTCATCTCTAACCTACATATTAGATACATAGACAATAGATGTTCACAGGCACATCAGTACCATATGTTACATATATTAGAAATACATTATGCAATTATTATATCAAGTATTATCAATATATTAATAACTGTTATGAATGGTATTATGATAGTTTTCTTAATGGTAGAAATTATTTTCTTTGAGACAGAGTGTCCTGTAGCACAGGTTGGCTTTGAACTCATGATGCAGCCAAGGATGGCCCCAGACTCTGAATATCCTTCCTCCACCTCCCAAGCGCTGGCATTACAGGCACGCTCCTCCACTCCTAGTTCATGCGGGGTTGGGAATAGAACCCAGTGCTCCATGAGTACCAGGCAAATGCTCTACACACTGAGCCAAATCTCCACTCCAACTTTAACTGATATATTTATTAATATTCTTACATATTGTAAATATATGGTATACATACCATAATATATATATGTATATATACAGCTATTGAATTATTAGTGGATAAATGATGCTTTCTAAGATAGGAAACAAAAAAAAAGAAGTTTGCTTAAACTACCTCTTCAGTAGCTTACTCCATTGAGTGTGAAACTCTGACCTGAGAATTCCCAGTGTGAGTTAACACCAAGTGAGTATTTGTGGCTTTGGGGTTGTTTTAGCAATTTAATTATTTGTAATTTGTGTATGGGTGTTTTGCTTGCATGTTTGTCTGTCTGTCACTTGTGTGTCTGGTGCCTGAGGAAGCCAGAGGAAGGTATCAAACCTCCTGAAACTGGTGCTATAGGCAGTTGTTAGCAGCCTGGTATGGGTGCTGGGACTCAAACCCAGGTCCTCTGGAAGAAAAGTCAGTGCTTTTAACCTGCCAGTCAACTCTCCAGCCCCCAGGGTGTGAGAGCATTTGCAGTTGGTCCCTGTGTGTACTCATTCTGACCACTTGGAGGTTTTACCTACATCTTGTCCTTTGGATCAGTGTGCTCTTTGTGTTCCATGGTCCTTCTTCCCATTCTCAGGATCTGCTTTGTGCATGGGGGAGGGGGCAGAGGCTGCTTCTGTACCAAGACGCCACAGCTCCCACTTCCAGCATCTAAATGCCACAGCTGAATTGTAGCTTGGGAAAAAAATACACACTGTCCCAAACACTATCTCTATGTAGCTTTATATGGTGGACTAGAGATTGGTGGACCTGGAGAGAGAGGGGGGAACCACCTTGGAAGGGGGACAGGCAGGTGGTGCTAATTCAAACTTGAATTATATAGGGGAAAGGCTCATCTTGGTCTGTAGTTTGTGGACAAAGCTAAAGAGCAAACAAGCACTGCGGGAGGTGTCTTTGTCTGTGCAGAGTCAGGACAGAAACCCAGTTCCCTGCCAGTGAGAGGAGCCCCTTTATCATAGCAGGTGGGAAGCAATCAAGACTTCATACACTGGCAAGGTCTCCTACGGTGTCCTGCCATCGCGGGCTCACTATTACCGCTAGTCACTGCTTCCTTCCTCACAGTGTGTCTCTGTCCTGGTCTGTCCCTGCCTCCCTTTCCTGTGCACTTAAGGACAGAGTATCCCAGAGCTCAGGGACCCACTTACGGGATAGGGAGCTTTATATCCAAGAGGCCTTTCACATGCCAAATCCTTCAAATGACGTTATGTTTAAATATTCTTATTTGGGGGAGAGTAGGGGTTATAATGAATTATCCCTTCTCTTAAAAAAAAATCTTTTTGTAGGGGTTATAATGAATTATTCCTTCTCTTAAAAAAAAATCTTTTTGTAGCTCAGCTGTAGAAGTTTGAATGTTGGGGATCAAACAAGGTCAATGAGTTCTAAAAGCGTTTTACACAGAGTAACATCCTTAGGCCCTGAAGCCACCCCGGTGATGCTGTGCCTCTTTTCAAGTGATGACCAGCTCCATGGGAATGATGCTTTGGTTTGATCTTTGTCCTGTGAGTTTTCAAAGAACAAAACCTTAGTGTTTTATTTCAACTCTATATGCATAGATTACTTCATCCGAAAAAGATGGATAGAAATCAGAACAATAGCCCTTTGGGCTTATTAGAAATATTAAATGAGAAAATACACGTGATATACTTAATATAGCATCAAGAATCAAAAGTAAATAGTGTATGCTGGTTATTAAATGACATTATTGGTAGTAATTATTACAATTGCTAGGTAACAAGACTATTCCATGATTGAACAGGTCTTGCTTTAATGCTTAATATTATCACTAAAATATGTAGCAATCTTTACTACTTTATCATGACGATGGATATATTTTATATAACTGTTCTAAACAAAAAGATCAATAACGAGCCAGCATCCACTGTGGATGACAAACAGCCACATGGCATCATGTACTGACTTCCCATCACTTCTCTGTCCATTCCACTGTAAATGTCTTTTGGGACTTGGTCATGTCTGTACTCAAGGTTCTCCTGGACCCCGAGGATTTTTGTTTGCTTGTTTGTTTGTTTGTTTGTTTGTTTGAGACAGGGTTTCTCTGTGTAACAGTCCTAGCTGTCCCGGAACTAGCTCTTGTAGACCAGGCTGGCCTTGAACTCACAGAAATCTGCCTGCCTCTGCCTCCCCAGATGTTGGGATTAAAGGCGTGTGCAACCTTTAATTGCGCCAACCCCCAGGATTTTTAATCACTGTGATTCGTATTAAGCACAAGCTTCTGAGACAGAGCAAAGATCAGTGCTATTCTTTTGAAAGCTTTGAAGTGTATTTCCCTATTCCTAAAGAAAGATGGGCCCAAGTCTGGCAGAACATGGTACACTGCAAAGGGACTATAGATATCCTTTTCCTAGGAGAGGGTGGCAGGCAGGAGAATGAGAAAACGGAACACAGAATGATGAGCCCTTGCCGGGGCCTGTCCCTGGGAGATAGTGCTAGGTAATCAGAGGAAGGGCAGAAATCATACGCATCACTTGAAGTAGGGGACAGACAATGTTACTGGAAAGTAGACACTTGAGTTAGGTAGATTCTCCCAGCTCGCAGACCAGGCAGAAAGGTGGGTAGACAGAGACACTCTTTACATGCTGAAACTATTTATTTATAACCCCGAAAAGAGCAAGGACACGTGTTAGAGTCGAATTTGAGGTCCTTATCTTGCAGGTCCTCTGACTCACCTATGAATTGTTGCGTGCTTCCAACACTGAGTGTGGAAACGTTTTCACATTCAACTATTTCAATCACCTCGTCAATCACCCGTAAATAGTACCTAACCGGTGACTAATACGTTCTGCTTCTATTAAAGATGGTGAGATTGATGGCTGAGTCACAGTGCTGGGACATCCCGCTTGGTGTCAAATGTTGTGCTAACGGCAAACAGAGCTTACCTCTCACCTGCAGGGGAATGCCAGTCAGAATTTGCTCTGTCACCTGGAGTTTCTTTTTTTCAACCTCTCCTATCCATTCTAACAGCCAGACTCAGGTCAGCGGCAGGAGAGCACAAACCCACTCTACAGCTGGCCTTGATCTCTCCGTAATGAAGGGTAGTCACAGCCTCATTGACGACTATGTGGTGATTTTGATTCGGGACGAGAAAACAGGAGCTGAAGGATGGTCAGGGAAGGGAGGCTCTGTGCAGTTGGTAGAGTGGTCATGTACCAGAGGACAGGTGCGCTCACATAGTCTTCACCATCTTAGCTCTGGCCCCACTCTGTCCATTCACGAAGGAAATCCTGTCATTATTAGTCTATTCTTATCTCTTTGCATGTCTTGGGGAAATATACAAATTACTTTGTAACGGCCTTTAGCAAGCTTAAATGTTTTATGCTTTATGTTTTTCCCATCAGATTAAGAGAGACAGATGTTTCAAGTTGTGTGTTTAAGCCATAAGACTGCCCAACCCACTGTGAATGAGGTCTCCAAATTACCACATCTCTCTTGAATTGCGTTAGAGGCCTGGGCTTCCAGAAACGGCTTGTGACATAAATGACAAGCAGTGGATGCAAGGAGAGAGCCCACTAAGTGGACTGGATTGATCTGAGATTACCTCGAGGTCTTGAGACAATCCTGTAAACAGTGATTTTGAGTCAGTATCGTGTTGGGTTTCCTTCATTCCCAGTATTTCTTGGCATTTTCAGAGCTCTAAAGGCTACTGTGAGTTGTCCTTTGTCAAGAAAATAATGATTCTCCTCTGTGTCTTGCCTATCATTGGCCCAGGCATGCCAAAGCCCTCTGCGAAAACTAGAACATCACATCTCACTGCCTAAAGAACAGAAAAAAAGACTAGATGGCATAGTATAGTCGAACGGATCCCTAGAGCGACATCCTCCCTAAGAAAGAAAGTCCATCACCATGGACTGATCACCATGGATCAAAAGTCATGGCCCTCCCATCACTAAACAAACACTCATGGAGCAACTCTGACACCTGAGGCACCACGAGTGATGGAAATACAAGCACAACACATTAGCTTTTAGGGGAGACAATCTCACGTCTATGAATAATCAGCATAAACCACTCTTTTATGTATGTTTTCCTATTCATATTTTCAGTAGCATTATGGGCCTGAAAATACCATCTGTTTTTGACAGGTTATAAAAATGGCTTGAGGAATTTTATTAACCTGTTCAATAGGGTCATAGAATTGGTCAATAATAGAAACAGGATTGACTCCATGATACACCAAACTTGAAAAGACGGAATAGGAAAGGAACAATCAAGACATAGTATAGAAACAAACAAATAAACAAAATGGGTCATGACTATGGAAGGAAAGGGATGAGAACTTGATTGCACAATAAGTAAGTTAGTCCTCAAGAAAGGGAGAGCGCTTCATTGGAAAGTCCTTGCAAGAACCTGGGTTTAATCCTTAGATCTTATAGGGGGGAAAGAAAATCCAGTAATGGTGGTACCCACTTGTAGAAGTGGAGGTCTAGCTGACTGCGTGGTGGCACCCACTTGCAAAGGTGGAGGCAGGTGAACACAACAGGGCTAGTTGACTGGGTGATGGCTCCCACTTGTAGAGCTGAAGGCAGGTGGACCCCTGGGGCTAAGTGGCTAGCCAGGCTAGCTTACTTCCTGAGTTCCAAGCCAATGACAGACTGTCTCAAAACACAAGGTGGGTAGTACCTGTGGGTGGCATCTGAAGATGTCCTCTGTCCTCTCCACACACACGTACATGGGGACACCTACACACAAACACACATAAACACACAGTCCCTTGAGCTGTCAGTGACTGTGGAGTAGTAGCAGGATCTCAGAACTATATTAGAACACAGTTACAAGGAGAAAGATGGGGCCTGATGGGGCACACCATTAATCCTAGCATCCAGGGGGCAGAAGCAGGCAGATTCTTATTAATTCCAGACCAGCAAGGACTGTATTGTCTTGAAGGGGAAAAAAGGTTTAGAGAGAAGACCCTTTACATTTCTACCCAGAATCCTGGGCTGGAAACCAGCAGAAGCTCAGTGGGACCCAGTCAACAGGACCTCTTCACCCCTAGGCAGTTTTATGACACCAGAAGCCCCTTCAGAAGAGCGGTTTTCTATATATGTGAAGCCCTGATATTTATTTCCCACACTAGATAAAGGTATTATTGACACCCTGGTCTTGACCTACCTTGTATCTCTATAAAATTAAATGCAAGTTATAAGAATGTGTGACAATAAGACCATTTTCTCCATATTCAGTAGACAAATCTTAATTACATTATATTTTTGATGTCCAAGTGTCATAGCTGAGCTCAAAATAACATGATACAATAACATGCTTTTAGAGTAGCTCACAATGCAATGTAGTCCATTCAGTGCCTTAACCCTCCAGACATATGTAGGACTTCTTTTCCCTGTATAAGAGGTGAGAATAATGGTTCATAAGAAAAGTGAGTCTCTTCCCACACCCCCAAAGCTGGTGGGTACACAGGCAGAATTGTAGCCCACACTGACCTATTGCAAACTGTCATAGAGTTTCTGTTGCTATGAAAAGACACCATGACCACAGTATCTCTTATAATGGAAAACATTTAACTGAGGCTGGCTTACAGTTCAGAGGTTCAGTCCATTATCATCATGGAGGGAAGCATGACAGTGTGCCAGCAGACATGGTGCTGGAGAAGGAGCTAAGAGTTCTACATCTGGATCCAAAGGCAGCGGAAGAGATCTGTATGCCACACAGGGTGTAGCTTGAGCATATGAGACCTCAAAGCCCATCCCACAGTGAGACATTTCCTCCAACAAGGCCATACCTCCTAATAGTGCCAACTCCCTGTGGGCCACAGAGCCAAACACATAAGTCTGCGGGGGACATTCCTATTCAAACCACCACACAAGGAATGCCGTTGCAGTGCATCAAGTAGCCTTCAAGAGAAGCAAACATGAGAAAGATCATACATGAGTATCAGGTCTGCAAATGAGGGCAGCCATCCACGATCCTACAGGTCTAGATTTCCTTGATATGATCTGTCTTTGGATTCCTTTTCTAACTCACAGTTCTCAAATGTAAAAAGAAATAAATAAAACAACTGCAGGTCCTGAATCTGAGCACTAGACAGTGAAAGGTAATTATGAAAATTGTATAATAGCTAAGATCCAGAAGACAATTTCCCATGAGACCAAAACCACCATGTGAGTGGACAATTCTTCAAGGGACATTTTGACACCAGCCTCTCACCTGCCCAGTGATATTTTGGAAATACCTTTATGTTCCTAGGTATTGGCAAGTGAGGAGAAGATAAAGACAAAGGAGAAACAGTGTGCCCTCCGTGTAGACTGCCACCCAATTTCTAACCTAGAAATGATAGCATTGCAGGGGTCCTGACTATGCCAACGTAAAGATGAAAGCCAACTCAGAAGTAGCATGTCAGCTAAAAACAAAGCTAAAACCTGGTCTAAAACATTCCCTAAGCTATTTCTAAAGCTCATATGCAGCTCTGCTAATTGGCGGTAGCATCATTTTTAGCTGTTTAATAGGATATCATCAGCAGAAGCAGAAATGTCAAGGAGTGCAAAGTGACATTGTTTCTATTTTTGTGAAATGGTCAAGTGATACTTAATGCCAGGATAACTTAGTCTCCACTCGGGGAAACCACTTTCACAGAGAGCTGGAAATGGCTCGTGACTGGTTCAGAACAGAACGCTGGGCATAAAAACAGTCCCCACACCTTGGCACCCTGTAGTCACTGTTTCCTTTCTTACACGCGTGTTGGAAACAAACTTTAAAGCCCCAGTATTAAGTATCCGAGCTTCTGCAAGCTGTTCCAAAAAATCCAATCAGAAGCTCACTCATTACACAACGGATGGCTGATGCTTTACGAACCTGATTCATCTTGCTTACCTTCTCAAGAGCAAGAATCATGTTGTTCATGATTTCCCTATGCTGGTGCAAACAGGTTTTTTTTTTTTTAAAAAAAAAAAAAGGGGGAGCTAATATTGTTATCAAACTAGTGTCTGTGATCCCTAATTAGAGTTCTACTTTGTTAATCTTGTTATAAATCGAGATTGCCTTAATTTTTAATTGACAAAATTTTATGTATCAGATCGAACTCGGTGCCTTAGGGCTAAAGAAATGGCTCAGTGGTTAAGAGTGCTGGCTCCCCTTGCAGAGGACTGAAGTTCAGTTCCCAGCACCCACTTTGGATGACCATAAGTACCAGTAACTCCTACTCCAGGGAGTTCAACACTGTCTTCCGGCCTCCCTGGGAAAGTCTAGTACACCCTGCTGTGCCCATGGAATGTTGCTGCCTAAGCTTAAATGAACAGCAAGCAACTTTTCAAGCTCAGCGAGCCATATTTTTTTCTTTAGTTTATTATTATTCTTGGTGGGGGAGGAGCATCCACTGTTGGTTACCCACAGGTCCCTACATCCCACCCCAGCTTCTGCACTTTGTCCTCTTCCCCTGGGAGTGAAGTTCATGAAAGGACCTCAGACACTGATCATTTTCTGCAAACAGAGCAAAGACCTTAGATCCTATATCCAGGCTCTCTGGTTCTTCGCTTAACACCCAGGATGCTTTTATTGCCACAGCCAGAAGTAAGGAACACAAAGAAATAATGGTAATTTACAGGCGCGTTTCCCAGGGGGACATCCTGGAGGTTTCTCCTATTTTGACCAACATATGCTCCTCCATCGACAACTCAGTTCCTTAACTTCCTGCCCTTTGAAGCTGGGATACTATTATTCATGTGCTGCACCAGTTTCTATGGGTTTTATGAATCACTAACTCCCGCCCAGTATTAGAATGAGTGTTAATTGTCTTCCAGCTCAAACCCCACTTTGGAGCCTACAGAAAGAGCAGAACAATTTTTTTTTTGAAAAGTTAAAAATTCCTTAATTTTTTATTCCTGGTACCACTACCACAATTTACAGGGCAATATACCTGATGTAATGAAAAGAAAAAGAAAGACAAAGCTACAACAGATAAAAGACCTCAGGAATGTACATCTAATTGACACTACATTGCATTAATCAATAGCTACACTTTTTGCAAACTGTGGCTCTGACAGTCCTGAACAAGAAGGGCCTCCTGTTTAAGCTGCGGTAACTTTTCTGACTATGGATCATCGCTCCTTCTGTGGCAGATTTTTACAATTCCTCTAATGCATTTAGGATGACTGTCTCAAAGTAACCTGCAGCTTTCCTGACAACTCCTCGCTCTCTCTCCGAGCAGAACAATTTTTAAAGGTGTACCTCTGCTGTAGTCAATCAGAATATATCATATATTAAGATATATATACCATGATGTGTGTGTGTGTGTGTGTCTGTGTATGTGTGTCTGTGTGTCTGTGTGTGTCTGTGTATCTCAGATTGCTGTCTGGACCTGCGTAGGAAAGGAACGTTAAAACTCCATCAAAACCTTACAGAGAGGACACGGTTCAGTGGGCAGAGTGCTTATCTAGCAAGCCCAAAGCTTTGGGTTCTCTCCCCAGAACCAAAAAAGAATTGGGGTTACAGTTGGAAAGCTGAGGCAGGAGAATCATTGTGAGTTGGAGGACAACCTGAGACCTCTTCAAACAAGAGGTAAAACTGGAACAGATTTGGGTGAGTGGGGCTGCACCCCAGCGGGTAGAGTGGTTGCCTAACACGCAAGAAGCTCTGAGTTTGGCCCCTAGCACCGCGAGAACTCGGCTTCTATCCCAGCACTCCACGTGCAGTGGGGGGTGGGAGGGGACAGAGATTCAAGGTCACTCTTGCTGTATATCAAGATTGAAGCTGTCTCCAAAAATCCCCTCAAACACACACACACAATCCAACCAACCAAATCTGCATGGTTGGCATGACTCAAGCACCCTCTGATGCTCCAGACTGGGGTTTCAAGCTTAAGTAACAAGTTCTCTGACAGCTGCTCCCTCGCTTGTTTCCTTCTTGCCAGAGCTATAAAGAAGAGCGCAGGGGAACTTAATTCATGAATGGCAGAGCTCACTCATATAAGCATTTCCTACCTCCACATCCATGAGCTGAGCGACAGACAAAGGGTCAAAACCGCAGCACCAGCAAAGAAGAGATATTAATTTGAGTCTTGCATCAGCGACTCAGAAGTCATTATGGTGGTCAGGTCTTAGGCTGGTATGTAGCAACTAAGTGTGTAATGAATCATTTTGCCAAATTTGCCAGGCTCCAAGGTATGCGCTAAGAGACCTGTGGTAGGAAACCCAGGGCACAGAATTTGATGGAAAAAAAAGAGGTTGAGGCTCCATCCTTGGGGGCTTCAGGATGTGAAGAACTTGAGACAGGGGGGTGCAATGAGACCACCACTCTGCAGGGTTTTCCTCACCCACAGAGGAGCTGTCTTCCCTCTTCTCTGGCTAGGCCATCACTGGAGAAATGACTTCCTGCAGCTAGTTAATTGGTTTTCTTTCTTTCTTTTTCTTTCTTCCTTTCTTTCTCTCTTTCTTCTTTAAGTCAGAGGATCAGAGTGGTGTAGAACGGGAAGGGAAGGGGAAGGGGATAAAGCTCAGCTTCTAAGAATGCCTATTCCAGTATTCTGCTTTTTGTTTTACTCTGAGACAGGGTCTCACATAGCCCAGGCTGGACTTGAACTTGCTGCAGAAGATGAACTTCTACATCTTCTAATCCTCCTGTCTCCACCTCCTGAGTTCTGGGATCCGTGGTTGGTACCACCACAGCTGGTTGAGTCTAGGACTGGGAACGGAAACTAGGCAACACTCTGCCAACTAGCTGAGCCACATGGCAACTCTATTCGGCTACTCTGGTTGCTTTGCCATCCGGATGGCTTTACTCAGCAGATGCCACCCCCATTGGCATGAATTGCCCCAAAGTCACAGGGATTCAGCCTCCTAGGTCTGGTCAAGGCTCAGTGTGTCTCCAGAACAGAGAGGCACTCGGTTCCATTCGGAAGGCATTATGACGTACATTAGGAGAGAAAGGAAACTGTGACCAGAGATGTAATGGGAAGTTCATTTTCTCAGGAATGGGGTGGGGGGGGGGTGCGAAAGCGAGCTCCCCCAACTGAAAGCTTTGAGTTTGACATTTGACTTTTGTTTCTCTTCTCAAAGGTGTTCTGGAGAGCAAAGCATGTAGGCCCCATAATAAAAAAGAGTCTAAGGGGAGGGAGGACCCCCACCAGGGGACCGGCATTTAGAGAGAAATGGACTGTGAGAAGGTTGCTGGGATTGCCATTGCCTGGCCAAGCTCCTCTTTCAGGCAGTGGAGAGGCCATGTGAAATAAAATGCAGCACAATGGCTGCAGGGAAGCCTTTGTGAGGATAAATAGGACAGGAGCAGACTCTCCCAGGCTATGCTTTTCCCATTGCAGATTAATAAGAGAGGCAATTATGTAATAATAAAATTTACAGTTAATTGATACCAGTTAAGCACGACTACGGTTAGTCTTATTAAGTCCTATTAGGACTGGAGAGATTTCTTTCCTTTTTCCATTGCATGGAAATTTGACATCGTCCCTGCCTTCTAGCTCATCCCCAATTAGAAACTGCTAGAAATGGGACAAGAAGAGCCATTTGATGTATCACAGCACAGGGGAAGGACCGGGAGAAGTGGGGACTTTTCACAGGGTGGAAGAATCTTACAGTACGGTATACCAGAAGCCACTCTTTTCTTCTGTTTTTCTTGCCCAATTTTTGCATAGTTTTTGTTTTGTTTTGTTTGGGTTTTAGTTGGTGTGTGTGTGTGTGTGTGTGTGTTGTTTTGCACCGTTTGTTTTTATTTTGCTGTTTTTTTTATTTTCCAGCCCCAGCATCACTACTGTAGAGCGTACATTCTTTTTGGGTTAGCCGCCCCCACTAAGGGCGCCACTCTAAATAACATTTTGATATTGTAAGGTCTATACCTTCCCTTTAATGAGTCAGGTCTGGAGCCTGCATTTCCCAGAATTGAGATGGTAATGAAGTCATTAGTTTCTTCCTACTTGAAGCCCTGGCTAGAAAGCAGAATTCTATGGGCAAAGCCTGAGTGGCTTTTTTTTTTTTTTTTCATAAATCTCACACCCAGCATAGCTGTAACACCTGTTCCATTTTCCCAGGAACCTGAGCCTAAGACCATTTCCAATTTATTTGCTCTTGTCCTCACACAGGACACTGACAAAGGCTGCTCCCTGCTTTCCAAGGCATTGCTAATTGAAAATCTCTGGCTGCTGCAAATGTGAAGTCAGACCCACGAGAGCTCCAAATCGGGCCCCGGTGGTCTAGCCTCCTCTTTTTAAAATTCGCCTCTAGAATGCAGGTTATACAGGATTAATTTGTTCAAGGGGAAAACAGTCATTGAACCCTTGCCCCTAAAAAACTTTTACTTTCCTTGCACCATTATTTAAAAAAAAAAAAAAGAAGGAAAGAAAGAGAGAGAGAGAGAGAGAGAGAGAGAGAGAGAGAGACAGAAAGAAAGAAAGAAAGAAAGAGAGAGAGAGAGAGAGAGAGAGAGAGAGAAAGAAAGAAAGAAAGAAAGAAAGAAAGAAAGAAAGAAAGAAAGAAAGAAAGAGAAGCAAGTAGAGATCAGCTAACCCTACAAGGCTGTGTTTGTGGGAACAGGGGAACAGGGGGCTGGGGGTTGGGGGAGGCTGGTGCATTTGATCTTGTTACATGCTTCTGACATCCTCCCTACTTACTAACGTAGAATCCAAGAAGGGGGAGCCTGGGGTGATCGAGGATGTGTGAGCCCAGGACAAGAACAGTTGTCAGGTTTAAAAGGAAATTCAAAAACTGAATAGGTTAAAGGAGAAGAAATGTTCCTGTAGGAGCGTTGAAAGGGGCCGGGGCCTTGTTCCCCTCTAGAAATGATGGGCATTCCTGAGCCTATTCTATTCACGTCTGTGCGCAAAAGACACCTGGAAAACAAGGCCATGACAAGATAACTCAGCTCTCCACTGTCAGGCCACATGTGACTAAGGGTGTGTGCTTTTTGGGGGGTGGGGGGTCAGAAGCGGAATTGATGTCGGCACCTTCCCAGCTGTGCATTCTCCTGCCAGTCTGAACATCAAATCCTGGGGATCTGAAAGTCCCAGCAGCTGGTTGCCAGGTGTCGCCACACCAGGTCCCCCCCAGGGCCCCTTGAGGAGATTCTCGCCCTTGGATTTTGCATTATGCTTCACTGACATATTTTTGTTGGTTGTTTGGGCGATTGGGGGTTCCTTGTCCTCTGTGGGGGTATTTTTCTCGTGTTTACTGTCATTATTTAAGCTACTCTCATTCTTAAAGAGTATTCTCAAACTCTCCCTTTTCTAGTATCTGTGAGCATGGCCCTTTATAAGTTTTGACTGATGAAGGGGTGTGTTAATAAACAGGGAGCGGCTAGCACTTTGCTGAAGACATAAAAGTCACCCACCTTTAAAGCAAATACCTGATGCACTGTGTTCCTTTGGCATAAGTGGCTGTGGCCCAGCTATAAAATGTGCACGCAATTCTAAGTCCAACATCGAGAAGAACTGAGATGCTCAGGACCTGGGGACTTATTCATAAGTTCTTAAGCTTTGTCAGAGTCCATTTAAAGCAGACTTGGAGGAAGGGACTAGACAGATGGCTCAGTGGATAAAGACTCAGCTGCATGCCATGAGAACTGGGGATCCCCAGCAATCATGTGAATGGTTGGGCAGCTCTGGAAGTCACCTGCAATCCCATCACTTGAGAGGCAGAAACAGGGGAGCCCCAAGGCAAACCGGCTAGCTAGACTAGCCAGAAACAAGCCCTGGGTTCAGCAAGATACCCATCCTGACTCATTGGGTAAAGCAGAGACGAAGATGCCTAGCATCAGTTTCAGACATATGCACCCCCAAAGATTTGCTAATCAACATGCAAACGTGTATAGACACATGCACACACACCACAGAGGAAGGGGGTTGGATGACCTTTTATTGGAAAGGTGAAAGGCTCATACTAGATCAATGAAGGAAGCACTTTTACTTTATTCTTCCTTTTATTATTTTGTAGGCATGATGACACATGCCTTTAATTCTAGTACTCAGGAGACAGAGGAAAAGAGAAGGGAAGGAGGGAGGGAAGGAGGGACTTTTAAGACCTACATGAAAATTCTTACATTTTTAAATTTACAATTTACAAAAGTCACAAAGGGTCAAATTTCAATTGCGTATTTCAAATGAAGTACTAGTTAACATAGGTGAATGTTATGGTCAGATCGTGTTATCGTGTAACCGGTACTAGGCAATGTTAGCAGGAGCTAGCCCTCAATGGTGGATGGTGATGTATTTTATTCTGTTTCTTGTATAGAATTGCCTGTACACTTTTTGCTTTGCCTGAAATAAATTTCAATTTCCCATACAGCTTCAGAAAAAAAAAAACCTGAAATACTTGAAAAAAATATCAGCCACTTCTTTTTAGCCAATGTCAGTCTTTACCTAAATTCTGAGTCTACTTGCATTATCCAAGGTCTCCCTAACTAGCCCCCTCCAGCATCTCCCCAGCCCCCTCCAGCATCTCTCTACCCATCTCCAGCCCATACTGCACCAATTCTAATTCTGTAAACTACAGAGTTTTAACAGTGCATGAACTCCAACTTAAAACAAGTTAACAATTTAAAAATCAAGTGGATTTGTAAACAAATCTAAAATGGATTTCAATATCTTTCCTCCTCTGACATCTACTATAAACACAGTGTATAGCAATTTTATCCAAAGAATTTTATATTCTTGCCCATTAAGCTGGAAATTAAAGGTAGACTCTCAAGGAGGAAAAGTCCCACAAAGCCAGATTCTCAGCAGACCTAGGAGAAAATTGTAAGCAAGCAAACAAGAGCACATGGTTTGGAGAATGCACTCTTCTTATCTATCAAAAAGAATCACTATCATTGACTCACTTACATATACCTTTCCCTGTTTCCAGAAGTTTAGCTTATATCTAGACTTTTCTATCTCCTTCCTACCTTCTTTGCCCCTCTTATTAAGGGAGCTATTCTCTGACTATGCTGACAACAGCCATGCCTTACCCTTCCTTCCTTCACATTTGATAATTGCTGTCTAAGAGAATTCAGCTTGACCACCCTCTCCCAAAGGGTCCTCTGTTGCAATGATTTCTGTCAGATGTTAGTACTTTACCTGATCCTTTTGCTACTTTACATGTGTGCTATTGACGAATACCTGGTCATTGTAATTGTCCTTATAGCTCATAATTTATTTTTAAAGAAACTGCTAAGTTCTTCAGACTAGCAAAACTCTTCTTCATCATCATCATCATCATCATCATCATCACCATCATCATCGTTACTATTATTGAAAGCTGAGCAAAAGCAAGCTGGAGTCGCACACCATTACAGAGACACAGGGGTAGTGCTGAAAGAAAACCGCCGGTAGACAAGGGTACAGCTCAGCTTCTGTGGAGAGACCTATGTGACTTCGAACACATCACTTGGCCTCTGAGCCTAAAGTGCTCTCCTCTAAAAGATGAGAGATGTTCAAGAGGCAAGAGAGGAGTCTCACTATGCATACCTTTGTTCCTCTCTCCATCCATTAACCCCCAAAGCCTATTTGGATTCCTGTATGGTAAACACAGCATTGATTTTCTATAATGACCAACAACCAAGGCCCACCAAGCCTGTGATTCCTGCACCTCATGGACCTGGCTGACTCTGGTCTTGTCTGCACCCAGAAATCTTCTTTTATCTCTGTCCTGTTTCCTATGCTCCTATGTTGTTCAAGACAGATACATGAGTGCGTGGAGGTCACCCCTCTGAATAAAGCCCTGAGAAACACCCGAGGAACCTGAGATCAGCTGTGCCTGTAAGGCCTGTGCCTCATTATGGAACTGCCCGACACCTATTCTTCCTCAAATTCCGATTCTTCGCCTAATTTCCACTCCTCTGTGGAACAAGAATGGAGATTCGAATATTGACCGGAATCAGGCAAAAGTTCTCTCTATTTCGGGTAATAAAAGTCAAAAGACAGAGAGCTCTGTAGATTTTCCTGGAGGAATTTTCCAGTGCTCTTCATTCATCCCGACGGTGCCCCCAGGAAAGCCTCGCCGCTGCCTCCCTCTCTTTAACATTAAGGCTTCCCCTTGCCCAGCTCCTTCAATGCAAGTGAAAATTCCGAATTCCTCATTTGTTTAGCCTGAAAACCCCCTGCACATTCCCACAAGCTACCTCCTTTTCTCTCTTTTTAACAGGACTCCCCTCTCTTTAATGAAGCGAAGTTCAGAGGGTTTTTCCCATGAATAGATGGCAGGCACCTGGGAGTTATGAATTTTAAAGTGATCAGTTGCTTTCAGGCACGCCGGACAATGGGCATCTCCTTTGACTCACTTGCACAGCTCCGAGAGGCTCTCAGATCAGCCACATTCCAACCGGACTGGAGTCAGCTCAGAGCTGCGCTGGACAGCGTCAAGGTCTCAGGGAGAAAGACAGGGAGCAGATGGCCGGCACCAAGCTCTCCTCCCCCTTTCAGCAGGCAAAGACAGGCAATGTGGGAAAGCCTTCGCCCCGGTTGCCTATTGATCCCTGAATAGAACCACCACATGCCACCAGCCTGTAGGTATGAACCTCTGTTAACAGATGGTGAGATCATTATGAGCAATTAATTCCTTTAATGTATCAGTGGGAACATGTTGGAAAGGATGATGCAAGTGGTAACTGAATAGTGAGTTTCTCGCTCCTGGAGGGGGGAGCAGGCAGGAGCTACCTTTGGGGGGGAGGGGGGCTCTGGGAACATCTTCCCAGGCAGTGGCTATGTCCCAGGCTCTGGAGAGGAGCTGGGAACCAACTCTAGGGAACCACAGTGTGGTTTTCATTAACTCATTGTGAATCCCTCCCTTCCTTTCTGATTAATGCCAGATTTATCTCTAGGTCATTCTTATAAACAAGAACCATCTGAAAACACAGAGACAAATAAAAACAGTATCTGTCTGTAAATCCAAGAGATGCATGAGGAACCATTTGACTGAAATCAGCACAGGGTCAGGCCATGGGTCACTTTTGATAAACACTGGAGCCCTGACAATTCTAAATTTAGAACAAATATTTCAACAGAGACAAGAGGAATGGTAAATATATATATATATACACACACACACACACAACATGGGTATATTACACACACACACATGCACACTACTAATAGATCCTGAAATATTATATATCAATACATTATTAGTGAGTTGCTTTAAAGCAGGCATTTTAAATACAAATGTTGCAAATCTCCAGAACTTGAGTAAAGAACATACATAACAAATTAACTCATATAAGCTGGGATCCTTTATAAACCAGTTAAACACTGTGAAAATGGTTCTCATTGGCTAACAGGAAAGCTCTGGGTTTGTTTTTCAGATATTGATCAATGCAATAAAACTAGCATTGGTTCATTTTTCCCTGTTTTCTTTAAAATAAGAGCTAAGAGAAGGAGCGTTTCTCATTCATAGGAAAAAGTAAAATCTTCTGAAGCAATGTAGGTCCTTGGACATTTAGGTTTTAGGAATATATAAAACTCAGAAACAGGAAATTCAGGCAACCACTCCCTTAATTCATATTTAAATGGCACCTTTTGCTTGTAATTAAGATACCCCAGTATGGTCTCTGTTCATGAAATTTACATAACTGTACAATAGCTTGCCTAAATGAACGGCAACTGGCAGTTAACCTTGAAGTATAGTATCTTAATTGAATAAATCTGGCTTTAACTCAATGAATTAAAAACACAGAAATCATAGCACAGAAGACTTTAAGAGCAGAAGCCCTTTCTCCATAAACACGGCCCAGGACTGCTTGCAGTGATGTGCAGGTACCGTCCAGGGTGGTTTCTGAGTCTGAAGAGCTTTCCCATACACATTAGCTGTTTTTCCATCATGGCTTCCGGCAAATCAATGTCAGTTTCCGGAAGTCGTTGGTGAGAATATCTGAACACTAAATTAAACATGTGGGCCTACTGTGTGGGATCAGTCCTTCTGTCAACATGAGATTCTGGAACTTCCTTAATCAAATTCTGCATCCTGTATCGTGAGTGTCTTCACACACACACACAAATGCTAAGGAGAGAAAATGACTTTTTTCTCCTACTTTTATTTATTTATAGTTATTTATTTTGCATAAGAAAGACAAATTCTTACCACTTTCCCATTTAAATCAGATTTACATGGATCATAAATTCCCTCAAAGCAGGGGAATTGACAAAAGGCGCAGAACTCTTTCCTCCCAAAGTTTGTTCGTTAATCAATGCGGTCATGTTTCAGTGATTATGTAGTTAAGGAGAAGAAACCCTGCAATATGTTTTTATTTGCATGAAATAACTTAATGAGCCATCACCTGTGCCTTCCACCCGTGTGCTGGGGGAGAGCGTGAGGAGCACAGGTGTTCTCCGAGCACCGTGGTAGGTTTTCGACATCAATTTAAACACTCTAAATCTAAACCATCTATGGGAATCCAGCGGTGCACACTGCTAAGAAGTCCCTCACATGCACACAAATAAAGATCATTGTGAAGACATTCTTGCTTTCTTGGCTGGCAAGAGGGAAAAAAAAAAAAACCAGGTCGTAATTCATTCTTTGCTCGTTCTCACAGAGTTTGCTATTGTACCATCTGCGATATACAATGTACAGGCTCAGCCATAACCCGTACGGCGGTTAAAAAAAAAAAAAAAGAGGCATTCACGCTGTGAATTACCATTTTTCCCAGCATCTAGCGCTAGTCAAAGACAGCACAATAATAAGCTAGAAGCTCCTTTGTCTGGTAAACATTGTTCTTCATTACTACATGAAAAGCAAATTGTCTTTGTATAGAGAAGAGTGGTAGACACGGCCATGGGAGTGGGGGGGAGGGGCTGTCCCTCTGCCTGACCACCTCACAGCCACCGAGGTTGCTCTTCCCTCTTCTTTGCTGGCCCACCCACCTGTGCCTTGGAAATTATTCTACCCACAGGCTGGTTGGGGATAGATTCCTTGTTCAGCCGACAGATAGCAGAGACTAACAGGAAGGTTTGTATTAAAGGTTCTGAAGCTTGTATCCACACAGGGATTTTTGTTTTAAATCACTTCTGAGCATCCCATTTACATGTTTGGAGCAGGTGAGACTCACCCTGAAGCAGTTGCCTTTCTTGGGGGCTAAATAGACAGACAGGTTAGAGTAGGCTGTTTGGGCTCTTAGAAATCAAAGGAAAAGCAAGCTAATGATAACTAAATAATGAACTAGTAGAAACACATGGAAATGTGGCTACACGGCAATAGCACATGCTAAGTGTTGTTGTGAGACTTAAGGAAGTAAATAGCTTACAGTTTTCACACAAACTAAGGGACGGTCCTTACAATATAAACCCATCATTAATAAGACATTAATGATCAAAGACCTTTCTTTCTTTTAGGTATCAAAAATCCCAACAAATTGACAACAAAACAAACTTGCTTTGTAGAACTTTCTTAATTAAAAAAAAAAAAAGTGTTCACTGTCTTCTCTTATGCAGACAGTGATCCAACTCACTTCCTTTTTCATTTTAATGACTTATTTATTTGCATTGGTGTTTCCCTACATTCGTGTCTGGGTAAGGGTGTTGAATCCCCTGGAGCTGAAGTTACAGACAGTTGTGAGCCACCACGTTGGTGCTGGAAATTGAACCCAGGTCCTCTGGAAGAGCAGCCAGTGCTCTTAACCGCTGAGCCGTCTTTAGTCCCTACTTTTTAAATATGTGTTTTGTGTGCTTATGTGGACATGGGTGCCCCAGTACACATGGGCACAGACAAGAAGTCAGTGCTAGGTAACTTCTTCAGTCTCTCAGCCCCTTAGTGTTTGAGAGAGGGCCTTTCACTGGAGCTCCAGGGATCCTCCCATGCCTGCCTCCCTGGCACTGGGGTTCCAGGTCAACACTGCTCCATCAGGCCAGGCTTTTCGCAAGGGATCTTGGGGATCCATTCAAGCCCTCAGGCTTTGTCAGGAAGCATTTAACTGACTGAGCCATATCCCTAGACCCGTCAATTCTTCATTTCAAATCCCAAAGAAAATTACTCGCTAATAATCCTCAATAAGCCATTACCAAGTGTGTAGCAGGATGAAGTTCCCTTCCATTTCCTGGGCCCGCAGGGACTAGCTGGATGAGGTGTGTCCAGCTCTATTTCACCTTGTGTGTTTACTGTTTTAAGGAGTTGAAAGCACATCAGAGATTGGAAAAGTCATTGGGCAGGAGAATATCCCAAGACAAGCTTCAGACACAAAGTCATTGATTCCTCACCGGTGGGGTTTTTTATCTTTTTTTTTCTTTTCAGTGTAAATCTGTATATAGCTGTGTGTAGATGGATCACTGAGCCATACCGAGGCTTCGAAAATGTCACACCATTACCCATACACAGTAGGTTTACACCAAATGCATCTGTCTTTCGGATATAAAAATTAACTCTTGATTTTAATTTAGGTGAAACAAAAAATAATTACCAAGAAGTGTGTTCACATTTGTCCCACAGCAGGTCTCCCTCCAGAGTCTGGGCTGGACTGGAACTTATTCTGTAGAGCAGCTGGATCTTGAATTCATTGCAAGCTTCCTGGCATCAGCCTCCTGAGTTCCAGGATGGCAGGCCCGAGCCACCTCACAAGTATTCTTTTGTAGATTTTCACTGTGCCATTCTTGAAATGATAACTTGAGAACCTATGCAATGTTTATAAAGAGAATCACAGTAATCCCTCTCAATCCTGAAATGTTGTTCAGCATTCCACAATTTCTGAACTTGCTATACCTAACCCTGAAACCCAGCCCCCCACCTCAAAGTCCAGAAGTATATTCTGTCTAGAGAAGCCACTGGTATGTTTTTACCATGCACTTAAGGCCAACTTAGACTGCAGAAGGCTCATCAGGCGTGAATATGATGTATATGTCACCAGGTGATAGGGGTGAGATGAATTGTCTAAATTCATATGCATGAGAAAGTGTTAAAAAAAACTGCCTTCAAAAGCAAGGTCATCATACATCAAGGGACAATTTTTGGAATACATGATCTACTCACCAACTCAAACTGTTTGCTCATTGGTCTTAATTCACCTAACACTAAAAGGTAACTAATGGTTCCTCTGCTTTTAGAATACTTCATTTCCTAGAAAGGTTGTATACTGACTTCTAAATTGTTGCAACGAATATATTTTATTCTTTTACTGTTCAGCTTGGATGTCCCTTCTTAATTTAGATTGACAGCATTTGTTCTTCAACTCATAAAACGAAGCATTTGTTGGAAACTCCTCCTAGCTGTGGCTTTTCTGACTCTCAGGGAAACCCACTGAATTTGGGACTGCAGGTCCTCAAACCGAATTCCTTCCTTTCTCCCTCCCTCTTCAGCAGCTCGGCACATCTTAGAGCACTCGTGCCCAAACAGGGACAAATTTACCTCCAGAAGACCATCTAACCAGAGGCACATGTAACTGCCACACCGAGCTTAGTGGCGTACAGAGGCCGAGCCCAGGACAACTGCTGAGTGTCCTGTACCAGAGGACAGCCTCCTCACTGGCCAGCACCAGCAAGAGTTACACCGCCCAAGATGGGCATAGTCTCAAGCTTAATAAACAAACGACCAAACGAGCCTTAGTTTTATGCAATTTTGTGTAGAGTTTACCTCTATACCCCTTGGCTTTATTGCCAAGCTCCTTCAAAGCATTTTCCCTACAGCCCTCTCTTGCCGTTTCCTCCTTTCTAATCCACTGCAGGCAATGTTCTTCCCAAGTCACTAACCACCTCCTCAGGAGGATCTATCGACCCAGGGGTCACGCTCCGGTCCTTATCGCAGTTTGAGATCTCTGTTGAATTTAAACGTCGATCATCTCCCCCTTATAATTTATCTTGACAAGCTTTCATGATCATCACCGCCACAGCCACCATCATCAATTGCCATTATCACCACCACCATCATCACCAGGCGTGAGATTCCCCTCTGTATGCTATGAATAGGTTTTATTACCATTGGTTAATAAAGAAGCTATTTCGGCCAATGGCTTAGCAGAGCAAAGCCAGGTGGGAAATCTGAAAAGAGATATAAAGAGAAAGTAGGCAGAGTCAAAGAGGCATGATGTAGCTACCCCAAAAGAAAGGGAATCTTACCGGTAGGCCACAGGCTCGTGGCAATACACAGATTGATAGAAGTGGGTTAATTTAAGATGTAAGAGCTAGCTAGGAATATGCTAGGGTCACTGGCCAAACAGTGATGCAATTAATATAGCTTCTGTGTGATTATTCGGGTCTGGGCGGCCGGGAAAGGAACGAGCAGTCTCTAGTTACAATCATCGTCAGTCCCATGCTTAGTCATCACAGTTTATCATCAACATTGATCACCTTGATCAGCTCCCCCTTCATTCCCATCATTCTCACCACTGATCAGCACCGCCATCACCATCATTACCTGCACCATAAATACCGTATATTGCACTTCATTCTGTTTTCCTTTCCATTCATTTTTTTCACGTTTTCCCTGCCCAAAGAATCACTAATCTTTCTGCCTCCTTAAGGTACTTCCTATCCTAGAATTTGCCAGTAAGTTTTATAGTACAATAAGAGCAAAGTCCATTTGTTCATTCCTGTGCTAATACCCTCATGGCATAGTTCTACTTAAACAGGAGTATTTGTAGAATGAGTGAGATAATGAATGAGTGACTAAGCAATGAACAGAATATATGCAGAAAAATATCCTGTGAGGTTCTTCCTAGCTATAGGGGATATGCCTAATACAGCATCCGTGAGATACTGACTGTATCTGTTTACTCAAAAATGCTTTTATGTCTCTTAAGATGCTGCCCTGTGCTGACACCCCTGTTTCCATGACTACCTCTCTATCTGTGCTGATGCCTCTTCTTCCTCTTGTTGTTTGGCAGGTAGGAGTGCTTGATGGCAGGCATGTTATTCACCCCCTTGCTCTCTACTCTCTTCCCAGCATGCTTTAGGGTCCCACTTGAGTGATGCAATATCACAGGGTTCTTTGTGTCACCTTGTGTCTGTAGAACCCCTGCTATGTCATCCATGACAGGTGAGGCAACATCTAAGTCAGGTTTTGAGGCAGGAAAAATCCTGAACATTTTCAAAAGTTATGTTTCTGGCTTGGATTTTGTTTTTCTGTTTGTTTTTATTCTTGGTTTTTTTTGTTTTTGTTTTTTGTTTTTTGTTTTTTTTTAGAGCAACAGTGAAGAACACAACAATGATAAGATGTAATGTGGGCAAAATTTTCTCCCCATGCTTACAAGGGGAAAGAAACTAACAAACAACCTGAGATCCCTTCGGCTTTCCAGTTCTGAGATTTAACGATCCTAAACTTATGTCAAGATAATCGTGTGTGTTGTCCCTGAAGAACACCTTCATTTACTTTGTAGTGACTCCTGTCCTTGCCTCATTTCTGGGGTTCCCTGCAACCAATTCTGATTCCTACTCACTTGAGAAAGCAAAGGACCTATTGCTGCTTCTGTTTTTAAAGCAGTGGTCTAAATTTACCATTATTCAAAACAAGAAAATACAATTTTAACCCAAAGTACTAAGAACTGACAGGGAACGTATGTGATATCCCACGAGGGAAAGACAGCACAGGTGCAGAAATGGTCCCACTGGCTTTGAAAACGATGCCTTCCTCCTCCTCTCTACCACTCGGCCATGTTTTCTTCTTCACTAATTTTTCTGTCTACACGGTCCCCAGTGGTAGCCAGCGGCCAAAAGACATCGCATACAGTGTATTTCCAAGGAAGGGTTGAAAGAAAAGTGATTTCTGACTAGAAATAGCAGTCAGAACACAGACAAAGCCAAAGGCTCACATCCGTGTCTGTGTGCACGGGTCCGCCTGTTTGTGGCAGACACATACACAAACCTGTGGCATCTGAGCTGTGGGGATGTCCTCAGGCATCACATGCTGTCACATCTTTCAGCTACACATGAATCCAACGAGTCATCAACAAATGAGAGACAGAGAGAGTCTGAAGATAAAACAATTTTACCTATTTATATAGACAACTTTAAAAAAAAAAAACTTTTCTGAGAAAAATAAGCAAATACAATAAAGAAAAGTCAGTTTGCCCTCCCTGGAAATTGCAAAGCATTAGACACTTGCAATGAATTGTTTAATTAGTTAATAATGGCCTGTATTTTATTCACATTTGCGCACTGATCCAGCGAGTGAGGGAAAGACATTTGGAAGCTGCCTTGAACACGAACACGAGGGGAATTCCACAAAGAAGTAGAGAGGAGAAATACTTCTCTACTTCCGACCTTATCCCAAGGAACCAATATTTGCGGTTTTTACCTCAGATTCCTATTTCTTTTCCATTTGACACTGCCCTCCACACTCACAATTTCCCATGCTAACGACTGAACACTGAGATGAAACGAGAGGTATGGAGTTAATATTCTGCTTAGAGGATTTCTATATTTATCCTACGACACCATAAATTTAATGAATGAATGAATTAATCCAATTGTGACCATACGTGGTTGGATTATTGTGGACTGTGGACAAACTTTCAACCAAGAGGGAGGGACTGATGGAGGCCACCTCCAAAGCACCGTTCACAATCTTGTGTAGGTTAGACAAAGGAAATTTAGTGCTGATTTGTAGGTTAAAAAAAAAAAAATCACCAAGCTCCTAGAATATTTGGAAGGCAATCTTAGCCGTCTGACCAGTTCGCATATTGCAGTTTAAGACGGATGCTGAGGGGAATTGTCTGGCTTGCAAAATTGTCAAGGGACTAAAGGACTTAATCAACCTTCCTCATTTTTATCTACAGTCAATCTGAGCTTATTATTACCAAACCACTCAAGTGATGGCCTCTGATTGAATAGGACATTCCACAGGGAGCAAGGCAAGCAGCTTCCCCTCCTCCCTGGAGTGGTGAGCCACAGACTTCCCCATGTTCTCTCTTCACCTTCACCCTCCATAGGTAGAAACTTAAAAGCCATTTTGAACATTATCTCATTATCCCTTCACTTTTGAACCAGGAGTTGATTGCCCTTAATTTACAAGGGACACTGTTGAGAACTAAGCCAATTTCTCTGGGCACATGCAGAGCACTCGCTGCTGAGCTGAGAACCAACTGGCAGCCTTGGGGTCAGGATTCAACCCTGGCTTTAGCATTTACATAGCATAATATTACTGGTTAGGTCCCTCTCTCAGCCTTGGAAAACAGCAAGACGCCACGGACAGACAATTGTCCTTTTATGCGCACTAAAAATCCTTCTTAAACTAAGAGTGGCTGTTTCTGAAAGAGAAAGAACAGCCAGGCATTCAGATACAGCATGGTTTTATTTTATTTGTTTTTCTAGTTGGAGAGCTCTGCTGTTGACTGCTAGCCCAAACGAATCTGCATTCCTCAAAGAGACACACTAAGGTAACCCTGACTGTGGTGTTGACTTTGCTGGAGGCAATGGCCCAAAGCATTAGTAATTAAAGGCCATTTAAAATTAATTTAATTTCAGGATCTCCACGAACCCATAAAATCAGACACCACTCAAAATAAACAGCTAGAGATGCAGTTCTGAAACCAGTGATCTCCAAAATGAGAAGACAGACGTGAGAAAGACGAAAAGGAGTAGGGAAGACAAGGGCGAAGCGGGAGGAAAGAGGAAGGGTCCAGCGTTAGTCTCCTGGGTCCGGCCCTTGCAACCTTCATTTTCAAAGCGGCATTGGTTCATTTATTCATTAATAATTCAAATTGCTAAAAGACCCTTTCTCTTGCCACTTCGGATAAAGCCAAGCAGGGAAGGGACATTTGAAAACACCTTTCTGGGTAAACACTGATTTTGTTCACATTTCTCAAAACAGATCAGAGTTCACAGTGGCTCCTGTCTTAACTTTGCAAAACATTCTTGCAGTCGTTGTTTGTATGGGAATATTGTCCGAACCTTACGTGGTCAAAGATGTCCACTACTGCTTGGGACAAGGGCTTTCGGGTTATCACATGTCAGGAAACTAACGGAATGGTCAAGCTCTGATTTTTAAATTGGATTTTAACAATGTTTCTTTGTTTTGGAGACAGAGGCATTCTATGTAGACAGGTTGGCCTCAAACTTAGAATTCTTCTGCTTCGACTTCCTGGATGCTGGATTACAGGTGTAAACCATTTTATCCAGTTAACTCGACATCCGTAAAGTAGGTATTGGGAGGGAATAGAAGCACAGCTTTCTAATGGCTCAAATTTATTAATTTTTTAAAGAAATTTCATTCATTAGTACCATACTTACAACATTTACACCACTCCGTACCCCCGTCCAACTCCTCCCATGCCCTCCCAACTCCCTCTCAAATTCATGACCTCTTCTTCAATTATTGTTAAGTGTGTGTGGAGTACGGAGGTGAATTGGTGGGAGAGAGAGAGTAAGCAAACCTGCTGAGTCCTTTAATGTGGCTTGGATATGTGTGTGTTTAGGGCTGACCACTTGGGGCTGGATACCCATTAGAGGCTCATCCCTAGAGAAGACCGAGTCTCCCCCTCTGGGCAAAACCATTAACTGCTGTAGCTCTTCATCTAGGGGTAGGGCTTTAGAAATGCATATTTTAAATTAAGGATCAGAAGGCCTACTCATACAGACATGAAAAACTCTGTCTTCCAGAGCACACAGCAGCTTAGGGGTTCAAACAAAAGAGCTAGAGATGGAATAGGCATCGCAACACACGGAAATGAAGTGTTTTCTCTCTCTACCCAGCCCCTTGCAGAACACAGCTGTTTCCATCAGGCAAACAACCTAGTCCTGGACAGAAATTTGCCTCCAAAAAGTCTTAGACTGTTTTCAGAACTCTACACTTGAAAGACATCCTCTTACCAACGGCGCTCATCACATCCCACCGGATCACACGTAGTGGAGACAGCTGTTGGTGCTAGTTCTTGAAAAGCCTATCTTTACATCACCCCTTCCAGCAGAACAATATAAAACACCCCATTTCTAACCATTTAGACGGTAGCTGGATGGTCAGACCTGGCTCAAATGACAGCAGGGAGAGCTGCTTCAGACAACTCGGCTTCCCTTGTTTTCTTCATCTATAAAGGGGAATAAGAAATTTCCCAGATCAGTGGCTCATTTTACTTATAACAGGGCCCAGTATTAACAACGCTCAGATACATTCAGCATGACCTTGTAGAGACCCAGGTAGTCACAGATGGCCCTGCTGTGTCCCAGCTCTACTCATCACTGGCAATTCACCTTAGGTTGGTGTTTCTGAGCTTCTATTTCTTCCTCTCTTTCAGAGAGATTCTGTGTTGGTTAAATCAAGACAAATGTTTGAGACTGGCTCTAACTTTCCGAGGCACATGGTCATATCCCAGTGATAGAAACTGACAAGACATTCCCAGTACGTGAAAACCAGCCCATCTTGGCATCTCCCCCGACCTAGGCCAAATGTGTTTATTAATGCCATCTAAGGCTGTGTTTAAACACGTGCACTCTTTCTGCTACTCAGAACTAAGATTGTGAAAGGGGAAATACCAGCTTATCACTCCACTGGCTCTCCTCCACGCCTACAAGTCAGTAAGAGCAAAATGGACCGTCAGTGGTAGAGTTAGGTCGCGTGAGCAATTCCTTTTGTAGAAAGAACTGGTGTAATTCGCTTTCCCCTCTGCTGGTGGTCTATTCACCACAGCATCACGCAGGCTTCCCTGCCCTGTGGGGCTTGTGCCTTGAATAACCAGTGACCATGTGACCTACCTGTTTGGTTGGAAGCCTCACCCCAGCCCCCTGGCATCCATATATATGAGGAGTCTGGAATGTTTGGCTGGGGGTCAAAGCCCCCTCCTGTGGAAGTGGCCACAATCCAGATTCCACATCCAAGAAAGCCCGCCAAATGGTGGCCCCTCCCCAGGGAGGGTCAAGACCACTCCCACAGGCTATTTGAACTGCCCCCAGAGAATGAACACTTGGTCTTTCCAGTTCTCCACCCCCCCCCATGTTTTCCTGGGGCCCACCCGGGAGCGCTGGCATCCATTAAACCTGGGCTTCTTCTAATTCGGTCTGATTTGGTCTAATCTGGATTATTGCATCAGCAGAGAGGTTTGTTGGTCGAGAGAAAACACTAACTATTCTCCTTTCTCCCAGATGACCCTACAATAGCCTCTGTGTTTGTCCACACAGTTCCCGGAGAAGTAAAATTATCTGTCATCAAACTCCAGATTTCAAATTGAAAAAATGACTAAACCACCTCCCATGAAAATGATAATATATGTATATATGCATATGGATGTGTGTGTATATATATATGAGCATATATATACACATTCCAACAGATACCCATGTGTATATACACCAGTGTGTGGTCACATAGACTTTTTGTTCATCTATAAAGGAGGGACTTAGACTAAGTAGCCTAAAAAACGTCCTTTAAGCCTTTGAATTCTGAAATTTCGTAATTGCATTTTTCTCTCTCATCATTCCGTGTTTTTCTTGATAAAGCATACTTGTGAATTTGTGGTTTTGTTTGTTTTGTGAATGAAACAGGGCCTCTTCCAATCCAAACTGACCTTGAACTCCTGGTCCTCCAATGTCCACTTCCTGTATCCTGGGATTACAGGCAAGTGCTACCACCACAAGCCAGGTTTGTGCCCATGGCGCTTCAAAACCCAAGGCACTGTGCACGCTAGGTGAGCACTCTGCCCACTAGGTGAGCACTCTGCCCGCTAGGTGAGCACTCTGCCCGCTAGGTGAGCACTCTGCCGACTGAGCTGTGTCCCAGCCCTGCACACATTTCTTAGCCTGTGTTTCAGTTGCTGTTAGTCTGCAGTTTCTGATTTACCGCTTCTCTAGCTTTGATGCGGCGAAGTCACCAGCACTACACTGTTCTTCCCCACCTCAAATAAGGTATTCATGAGCCACTGCGCTGGGGCGGTCGGTGAGACAAAGGTCTCTGTAGGCAGCAGGGTGCATTTACCAAGCTCCAGCAGGCAGAACTTGCCAGCACACCTGGACCCAAAAAAAGGATGGGGGTTCCTTCCCTGCCTTCTCCAGCTCGAGGAGGGGGGGGGGGTAAGAACTGCTTAGGCGCCTTTGCAAATCAAAACCTTTTCATCCGCATTTGGTGATTCGCTGTGAATGGCCCTGTCTTGGAAAAGTCTGTAATGTACTATTGTGTGAAAAGGGTAAAATTGGCCTGTCTCATTGACAACGCTCCTCTTCTCACGGCTGGGGCAAGGTTGGGGGAGGTGCCGGGCACAATAGAAAAGGCTCTTTACAAAAGGCCTCCCTCACTGTCTGCAGAGCCCGGCCAGTGTACCTGCGTGGGCCGGACTGTCTGCGCCCTGGGTGTCACCGCCCCCTGTGTTCATCACCTCTCCTCCGCAGGAGACTGGGATTTCAGCAGGCACGAAGATGGTGGTTGCTTTTTAACAAGGCAATTTTACAAAGCTTCCACACTCGAAAAAAAAAAAAAAAAAAGTGTGGGGGAGGCAAACGCTCACAGGCCATGCCAAATTTACTTCTCCCCAAAGCGGAGTGAGACAAAGGAAATCGCTAGCACACCTCCCAGACACAAAGAAGATGTGTTCAGTCTCCAAATTCAAGCCCGTGAACTCAGCTCATTATCCCAGGAGCTGGTCAGTAATTCTATGCAGTTGCAAACAATTCCAATGGTCCCATTCACACAATCAACTTAAAGCCCCAGTGCAGGACGGCTCTACACTGGGGCCGTGAACTTTTTGCATAGTGTTATCATATGTAACCTCTTCAACAATCAACGCTGTTAGGTTAGTAAGAAAAAAAAATCTCAGAAGTTAAAAAGGTATATATCAACACCAAAAAAGAAATCCTGTAAGATTTATAAGACAGAGGACAAATTGCCTTGACAGGAGCTGGCAAGGTGAGTCTGCCATGGAGAACTTGCCTTCCAAATGTGAGGACCTCAGGTTCGATCCCCAGGTTAAAATGCCAGGCACTGGGACGCAGGTTTGCAGTTTTAGCACTGAGGAGGGGGAAACAGACTCCTGGGGCCCGAGTTAGACTAGCATAATTTGAGGGTCCTGGGTCCCAGTAAGAGACCATAACTTGAAAACCAAGATGGACATGGACAGACAGACAGACACACACACACACACACACACACACACACACACCTTTTGCTAATGACTCCACTTGGGCCCATAACAAAACTTCAGCAGAACAGAAGCCTGGTATCTCTGCCTCATTTCACGCGTGTCCCTCTCCTTTTCCTTGGGCTGAAGACAAGGAGATGAGCCACTGTCCTTACACTTTTCTCCCGAATTACCTTGGATTCCCGAAATAGCAGAACCCCACAGGACAAGCCATCCCCCAGACTGCTCGTGATGGGAAGCCCTCACCATCAGGCCAACTCTGGGCTGGGTGGCTCTTCAGAATGGCTCTCTCAACCTTCTTCTGCCCTCATTTGTAACTATCAAAAATGACTTCAGATATTACTACTTGTCCCCCAAGGGAGGGTGACGACAAGTGGCTGTTAGTCCAGAACCTAATCTGGCCTTCTCCACTGGAAAAATGGTACTAACAAACAGCACCAGCCTTTGGAGCCTAGTCCTCACTACCTCCAAATAGTGTCTCATCCACTGTTCTTCCCTTTAAATTGTGCGCCTTGGTAAGGTAGCATAGAAGACATTACAAACTGATATCTCAGAGTCTCTAGGTTTTTTTATTCGTTATTTTTCTAGATAAGGTCTCAGGTAGCTCAGAATGACCTTGAACTTACTATGTAACTAAGGCTGACTTCAAACTCTGATACTCTTGTCTCAACTTCCAAAAGCTGTAATTACATATGTGCACCAACATGCCAGACTCTAGATCCTTCCTCAGGGGAAAATTTCTATAGGGGAGACAATATGAAACCTCCATATCCTGAAGGGAAGTTGGTAAGAAAGATGCTGGTTTTAGTTATGTGGGAAGACAGCATGGGTATGTACGCACTTCAGGGCATGTGTACTAGTCAGAGGACAGCTTTTGAGGGCTGGTTCTCTCTTCCCATTGTATAGGTCCAGGGATCAGACTCGGATCATCAGGTTTGTGTAGGTTTACCTACAGAGCCATCTCGCCAGTACCAAGATGGCGTTGTTTTCAGAAATAAAGGGAGCTGGGGGCAAAGGTAGGCATCTGTAATTCCAGCACCCAATCAGAAGGTAGAGGAAGAAGAGCCATGAGTTTGAGGCTAGCCTGGTCTTTGTCACGAGACCCTGTCAGAAAGAAAGAAAAGAGAGTAAGAAATCGGGAAGAAAAAAAATTAAAGAAAGGAGAAGAGAGGAGGGGAGGAAAGGAGAGGAGGGGAGAAGAGGAGTAGAGGGGGGAGAGGAG
>NC_022018.1:51754682-51762978 GCF_000317375.1 Microtus ochrogaster
AATGGCATTTTCAGAAATGCCACCCAGCTGGTCCACCTGAAGTCTAGTTTTACGGGGATTCTCTCCGCTCAGTATGAGTGGGAGAATGAATTTACACAAGTCAGCCCCCATCCCACCTTGCTTAACAAGGAACCTCATCATCTTCTGACGAAATCTAAACGCAATCCTGTTCTTGTTTTAACTGGTTCTTCTGGCAAGGGTCTTTTCCAGGACTGAAATTTCTCACGTTGGCAACACAGCGAAGAAAAACAAACCCATTTGCCAGTTCCCCTCATCGTCAGCTGTAATTAGAGGCAACGCTACTGCTCCTTTCACAACTTCAGAGGAGGTCAAGGGGATGCTCTGGGGAGGAGCAGGGATGCTACAAGAGAGAGGTTATGGGTACTGCAAGGAGCAGCCAAGAGATGCTGCAGAGAGAATGGCCCTGGGCACAGTCAGGAATATTGGGGACTCTCGTGGGCATGACAGATGGGATCCCAGAAAGGCAGTCAGAGAACTGTGGGGCAGCTCAAACAAACTGTTTATAACTGTTTATCCCGGTCCAGTTCGGAGCTGAGCAACCACAGAACCCCATTCACCAAAAGCTACCAACTGTAACTCAAAGAGCAATTAAAGAAAATGTACAGATTTCAAACAATCCCCTGGGTGTCAAAATGAATTAAGGTTAGAATCTCAAAAGACTAAAATAGGAAAATACTGTTTGCAACGTAGAAGAAACAGATGAGGAAGCAAATATTATGTTTTTAAAAATCCGTAATTGTGATAGATGAAATCTTAAACATTAACAGATATGGGATAGGGTGCATACATGTAACCACGGGTGAGACTTTTTTAATTGTGAAATACAAGAAGCCCTCTCTACACTCCCCCATATAATGCTGCCTTGAAAGCTTTGCTAATTTCCGCATCAAAAGGCCAAGGCCAAGTGCTTTCCTGGTGAGCTTCCACACGCATCCCTCTCATAGCACTTAGCATCATTCTTTCTCCTTTGTCTCAGACCGCTAGACCCGGAGAAGCCAGTGTCCTACATGTGCCCATTCTCCAGCTCCGGTCACACTTGGCATGTACTGAGGGCACAATGACAACGAGATGAATAAATGAATCCAGAGGAAAGACATGGGCTGGAAAGTCTATGAGGAGAAAAAAAACAGGATGCCTGATATCAAGCCAGGTAAGTATAAAACATACCATAGTGCACGAGGAGCTGTTGTCAGGGAAAGGGGTAGACCTTTCTGTGCAGACTTGTGAAATAGAACTCGTCTCACACAGGTAACAGGTGATGCCCAAGCAGCAGAAGGGGCAATTAGAGCAATAGACTTGTGCCTTCCTCCCCAAATCACCTATCTGCTCTCTCTCTCTCTCTCTCTCTCTCTCTCTCCATCCATCCATCTACCTCCCTATCTAGCCTATTATCTACCTATCTATCATCTATCCATCTATCTAAAGTGTGCACGCATGTGTGAGCGCAGATGCAAGTGTGTGTTGTGGTGTGTGTATGCCTCTATGAAGACATGGAAGCCAGAGATATCAGGTTTGCTCTCTGTTACTCTCCACCTGTGAGGCAGGGTCTCTCCCTTAGTCAGGCACATGCATTTTCTCTGTTAAGCTGAACACCAGCAAGCCATGGTGGTCTTCCTGTCTGTGACCTGCCTCAGAGCTGAGGTCACAGGCATAGAGGGGATGCCCAACTTTTTGTGTGGGTGTTGGGTTCTGAAATCTGGACCTCATGATTGTGCAACAAGGGATCTTAACCACTGAGCTACCTCTCCAGCCCCCATTAGATCATTTAAAGGTGAGAAATGTGTCTTATTTTATTCAAATCAATTGTGAACCTTCCTGACTTTCTTCTCATATGTGACCCCCACTCCCACCTATCACCCCCAAGTCACCTGGACTTTAATACAGTAGAAGTTTTAAACACACACACATATGCACATACAGTCACACACACACACACACACACACACACACACACACACACACTTTGGGCGAGCATAGGATATAAACACATATAGTACTTCCTATATTTCTGTCAAATACCCAATTATGGAAGCAAACCTCATCAGACTGGTAGGAAGCCTGATTCTAGCAAGGCTAAATATTCCACTAAACTGCCAGCCAGACGCTGTTAGTATCAACATTCTGTTCTTCATGAGAAATTGCAGTTTAAAATCAATCCAGATTTCCCAAATATCACGGCCACCTGTTTAAATCCGCTTCTCCTCCATACCCAGCATGAAGCCGTATCCACCCCAACCCCAATTCTGAGTTAATGACTTTTTCTTCATCAGCTGTCTTCAATGCCAGGATCAGCCTACAGTTTTAAGCTGATCAAACTTTGCGAGCTGGGCACTGCCAGGGTTTCATTCTTCAAGCAAGCACCCATGCTGGCTATCCCCACCTTAAGCGTGTTTACTGAAAATACCACTTTCAGACGAGATATGCAGTTTCTAAAACTGTGTCTGATATTTGTAATAGCTGAGGCCCACACTTGCAGTGAGTAGGTTTCACACGACAGGAAATGCAAACTCCTCTGAGTACTGGTGGAGGAGTCTTCTCTGCAGGGTTCATTGACAACCTCAGAGCACAACAAACCTGGAAGATCCAGAAAGCATCTGCATATCGACATCCATGCTATGGATGTTTATGAATATGTAATCACTATACAATCAGGGCTAGCCCCTTGCATTGCTTTCCCTTGGCCACGGGCTTCTCTGGCATATCACTTCCTTCCCTTACCTACAACTGACTCTTCCCAATGCCCCAAATTGGGAAAATAGAACAAATACATGGCAAACGTCTGTCAGCGCTGTTAGTTTCTTATTAAATGCTATATATCACTGTAATGAAAATTAATGGAAAATAATGTTGGCTAAACCAAATAAACAGAAACCATGCCATTCAGAATTTCCCTGGGCTGTAGTTTAGATCTTCAGTGTCCCCCTAAAAGCTCCAGGCGATAAAGGCTGATGACCTTGAACTAAGTCCAAAAGAAAAGGGTGGGGCCTTTGGGTGATTGGCAGCATGTCCCCAAATGAGAATATAGAACCTGCTTCTTCCATTCTTTCATTTCTTTGCCATGAGGTGAGCAGTTTCACTCTGCCATATGCCTCCATACATAGTTGGTCTTGATGCCATATAATCAATCAATCAATCAATCAATCAATCACAGATCGAAACCTCTAAAAGTGTGAGCACATGGTCTAGCCTCACCCAATCCGGTGTAACCACTCAAAGTGTTGGACCTGGTGGCCATGATGAAAAGACACAGGAAGAGCAGAAAATATGTCTATGTATTGTCCACTGTGACTCCCGGTGACCTGGGGTACAGGAAGTACCATTCAAGGCTTCCACTGTCTACTAGGGACAGCACTGTCCTAATCAGGATTGTATTCATTCCCTTTTACCTACCAAATGTGGGCATTCAACTTTCTAGCAATTTCTACAGGAGAACCAGCACCCTTTTCTTGTTCTGGTCTTGTCTTTCTCTTACTAGAGTTACTGTATTAAAAGTCAGGTGGACACAAACAAACAAGAGATTCCTTCCCTTGACTTGCTCATCAGTCACTCTGTTTTCCAGCCCTGTCCCTGGAATTAGTCACTTTAAAAAACAAACAACAACAACAAAACAGCACAGTCTCACACTGTACCCTGGGGTGGTCCAGAACTCACTAAGTAGCCTAGATATCTTCCTGCCTCAGCCTCCTAAGAGGGAATCACAGTCATGAACCTGAAGCCTAGCTAAGTAATCACATTTAATCTGCTGGTTTCTCTTGAAGTTTACCTCTCTGTTCTTCAGTCATATGTTTAATACTGGCAGTCTTTGATTTACCGATGTTAGCACATCCCTGCTGACCTCTGTTTAGGCTGAGTGAAAAATTGGTTCCTCTGCCCCATCTCTCCATGTCCTCGTCACATCTTCCAAATATAGATACATGACAATTTTATCTGATAGGGACAGTGTGTTTGTCCAGCATGCATGAGGACCTGGGTTCAGTGTCCAGCAGTATAGGATAAATCAATGTCCAGTGCTTCCCTTGTGCAGGCTCTACCGAGGCCCGGGCTACTGCATGTTCATTGTCTCCTTCCCCTCCACCACCTGTTTTCATCTCACTCGGAAGAGTGATTGGTCATTCAATCACCACCAACCACAATACTTTCCCAAAAATTGTGCAATAATTTTGGTCACTTTTTTTTCCCCTTCCAAATGCTAGATCACATCAAGTAACTTGTCCGCATCTCCCTTTTCCCCCAGGGACTTGATGTTTATCTGGTGACTCTTTCCTTTGGAAGCTTTTCTCTAATATTTGAGTTCTTGGCTGTTTATATTAAAAGTCCAGGAGCAGTGGGAAATGCAGACTTGGGGTGAGAGGTGACATCAGTCAGTGAGAGCCTCTGTGGGGTGAGTGGGAGAAAAGCTTGCCCTTTCTTGGGGTGCTCCTTGGACCATGTGACTTTGAGTCCTGCACTGCTTGGAGTCTCCAGAACCGAGTGCAGCCAACCCCTTCACGGCTGCGCAGCTGGCTTCTGGCTTTCTCGAGGAACAGAAGCCGAACATCCCAGCAGGGCTACCTCTGTAGATTTTGGACCCCAGCACAAAATTAAAATGTGGTTCCAGTGTTCCAAAGGCAGAGGAAGTGCCACTAACATGTCACCAACACCTCCCTTCTCCTCCCCAGCCTTGGTCTTTTTTTAATTAAGCATGGTTTTGTTATTGTTTGTTTTTGTTTTTACTACTTAAAGTTATTCCAAATAAAGCCATGCACAGTGACACACGCCTACAATCCTAGCTCTTAGGAGATACAGGAAGACAGAAAACTCAAGCCAGCCTGAAAACCAGAGAATAAAAACTCTGCCATTCTAAGTGAATTTAAAATAATTAAACTCTTAGCATGAATTTTGCTGCACTCTTGTGTTCTGCATTAAATGAAAAACAGAAAGGCATTTAGCTTTTTCTACAGAATCACTGAAATTATACTATCACTTTTCATAGTTTGTATATTACCCTGCTCTTACAGGAAACTGTCTACAGTGTCTCATAGGAAGAGCCTCAGGGAGTCCCAAAGTTAGAAGGAACCATGCACCACAGTCTTAGCACACAATGACTCTTTGATTGGTCCCTTGTCTTTTGTGCTACTGCAGTTCAAGAGCTGGGGGTAGATTGGAAGTGTTGGACTCTTCCCCAGAACACACGAGAAAGCCTGTTTTCCTCTGGTCCACTTCCATCAGCTCTGCAGGAAAGCGAAGCCCTTGGTTCTGCCTCAGCCTTCAAAAAGGATTTGGAGGACAGAGGCATTGCTCGTCCAGGCGTCCTTGAGATGGCATGGACGCCTTCTTCACGCCCACTCCCAGAGATGGGCATTGCAGGCACAGGCAAAGGCACAAGCGTGCACACACACACACACACACACACACACACACACACACACACCTGGGAGAGAACACTTTGAACTCTGAGCTCGCTCAGGGCATCTGCAGAAAACACCACACTCCGCAGTGACTCCATTCTCTAGCAGCTTTGCACAGGCCCGCAGCTACAGCTCACTTAGCAGATCAAAAACTGCCTTAAACAGCCCTCAGACAGCATGGGACCTCAGAAACAGGGATGTCCCCATGCCACCAGACAAGAGCCTTCCCAGGCAGACAAGAGTCAGAATCACCCTCCAACTCCATTATCACTTCTTGCTTTCCTGGGACACTGGGCTATGGAGAAGCATAGCTCTTGAAGTGTGAGCGTGGGAGGGTCCTGCGAGCAGACTTCCTGTCTGTGAGCGTGGGAGGGGCATGGAAGGGTGCTGTGAGTGGTCTCCCTGTCTGTGAGCGTGGGAGGGTCCTGCGAGAGGACTTCTTGTCTGTGAGCGTGGGAGGGGCGTGGGAGGGTCCTGTGAGTGTTCTTCCTGTCTTTGAGCGTGGGAGGGGCACGGAAGGGTGCTGTGAAGGGTCTTCCTGTCTGTGGGCATGGGAGGGGCGTGGGAGGGTCCTGTGAGTGTTCTTCCTGTCTGTGAGCGTGAGAGGGACGTGGGAGGGTCCTGTGAGTGTTCTTCCTGTCTTTGAGCGTGGGAGGGGCGTGGGAGGGTGCAGTGAGGGGTCTTCCTGTCTGTGGGCGTGGGAGGGTCCTGTGTGCAGTCATCACATCCTCATGATGAGCAGAACAGCTATGCTCTTCATTGCCCTCTGGATCTGCCCTTAGAAATCGCCATCTATTAACAGTACTTGAGTAATTTGTGTGTATGTGTGTTTATATACATGTGTGTATGTTTGCATATTTGCACATGCATGTATTGAGTGTATATGTATATATGTGTATATGTGTGTGGTATGTTGTAGCGTGTTTATTACATGTTTATGTATCTATACGTGTGTGTTGTATTGTGTACATGTACATACATGTGAATTTTCACATGTAGCCTTGTATTTGACTCCCTGGAACAAACGGCTTGTTTTCGTTGGTTGAAGACCAGATAGGAAGTTGTGGTTGCTTTCTCAGACGCAGGGGCTCTATTTTCAGAAAGAATTCAGTACTAGGGAAAAGAACACTGTTTTCTTAGACAAACCTGAGTCAGAAATACCTTTATTTTTAATCGCAAAATTAATCCTAAAATAAAAATTCTCTGAAAGGTTAAGTCAGTGTGAATGGTAGGACCGCCCCTTCCAGTGTTCCCTTTACATGAGGAGGCCAGAAGGCAGCTAGTGAGGCTGTACCTGTCCGAGGAGACTCATGAAAGAAAGCCAGGAGAACGGAAAGCAACACCTGCAGGAGGATGAAGGGAATTATGATTCTTAGAACACAAATAGCCCCCACCTAAGGTGCGTGAGTCTTCCAGCTCCCGCAGAGACAGTGGCTGAGAGACATCACCCAGTTTTTCTGTAATGAAGGCAAGGCACAAATGACAACAACGGGATTTCTGTCACGATAATGAAATTGCAGAGAGAGGGGTGTGTAACGGTGTTAAACCAGAATTCACTTTGCCTCTTTCAACCAGTGTTTCAGTACGCCTGGTAATAGATACGCTAGAGGATATGAGTCAGATCCCCACATGGAGAGTTTAAAACACACCAGAAGAGTGTTGCTGTGATTCCTGCACCCTCCCACTTATCGTGAAAACACGGAAGGGTGGACTGAGGAAGACAAGAGCAGGGGGCAGGCTAGACAGCAGCTGTGCCGCTGCTGTGCTTGCAGTGTGTCCACCAAAGTCCATCTGCTGGAAGCTCAAGCCCCCTGTCTGTCGTTCTTCTGATGATGTTAAAGCCCCCTGTCTGTCGTTCTTCTGATGATGTTATCTAGTGGACCTTTCGGAAGCAATGAGAACTAGATGAGATCACTGGGGAGGGCCGGAGGTCCATGATGGCACCAGTGGCTTTAGAAGAAAAGGGTGAGACACCAGTGCCAGCCTGCTTGTTCACCAAGCTATGTCCTCCACCATTTTATGATGCAGCCTGAAGTTCTCTTTTTTTATAAATTTATTTATTTATTAAAGATTTCTGTCTCTTCCCCGCCACCGCCTCCCATTTCCCTCCCCCTCCCCCAATCAAGTCCCCCTCCCTCATCAGCCCGAAGAGCAATCAGGGTTCCCTGCCCTGTGGGAAGTCCAAGGAACCCCCACCTCCATCCAGGTCCAGTAAGGTGAACATCCAAACTGCCAGGCTCCCACAAAGCCAGTATGTGCAGTAGGATCAGAAACCCATTGCCATTGTTCTTGAGTTCTCAGTAGTCTTCATTGTCCGCTATGTTCAGCGAGTCCGGTTTTATCCCAGGCTTTTTCAGACCCAGGCCAGCTGGCCTTAGTGAGTTCCCAATAGGACATCCCTGCAGCCTGAAGTTCTAACTGGATGTTGGAAGCAGGTTCTTGGGCTTCCCAACCTCCAGAACCACGAGCCAAATAGACTTGTAATTTTTAAATCAATTACTCAGTCTCAAGCATTTGGTAACCACAATTGTAAATAGACTAAGATCTATCTTACACCTGCCCACCTGGAAAAGGGTGGAGGAAGAAAGAACTTGGCACCTTAAGATTGGATAAGAGCTTTAGGGCTCTCTCAACGTCTAGGGATGGGTTTCTCTTGACGAGATAATACAGAGGCTGCTCCTGCTTCATCATCCAGAGAGTTGAAGAGATCTCTAGTGGCAGGATCAATACTGAGAGGACCCTTTCATTCACCAACAAGGTCTATAGAAGTCTCCCATGATACACTAAAGAGGTTGTCATTGAGACCACACATCAGACTGGACCGCGGAGCAAGATTCTGGAGGTTAAACCTATCAGAGCTACATCCTCGTTTCTCTGTTATGAAGACT
>NC_022018.1:51763078-51771358 GCF_000317375.1 Microtus ochrogaster
GAGAGAGAGAGAGAGAGAGAGAGAGAGAGAGAGAGAGAACAGCAAAAGCAACCCTTAAAACAAAATGAGGTTCAGATGAGACTGGAGGGAGAGGAAACGGCTGACTTGTTCTCAGGGATGCTTGGGGCTAAACAACATGGGAAAACAACAGTTGCCAGTTTTGAGGGAAGGCGCCATACCACTACTAGATATAAAGAGAAATGAAGAGTTTTGAGGCGAGACCCAGCTGTCAGACAGGTAGAAAATATGACCTAGCTCTTGAGAGGAGACAATGCTCCCAGAACAGATGGGCACACCTCTGAGCTTTAGAAAGCATTAACTAGCTGTTTAAATAAGTCCTTAGCAGATGTTTTCAAGGCAATTTTGGAGGTGAAATGAAAGGGAAAACAAAAAACAAAAACCAAAATCCAAGGCATGAGCATATCACAGGGAGCTGCAGCCCTGTAATTCAGAGGGCAAGCATCTGACATGTCTTCTTTTCTTAAAAAGAGAAAACAAAACAAAATGAGAGACTAGCCACAGTGTTTGTAAAAAGGAAAGAACACACTAATGACTAATGAATTTGCAAATTGAAGTGCCATACATTGCAAAACCAGCATTTAAAAAAGAACCTTACTTACTGATATAAAGTAAAAAAAAAAAAAATAGTTTGCAATGGGATAGATAAAACAGTTGTTCATCTGAGACCAAAAGGCAAGCCAACATTCTTGTCTATGTGGCCATAGGTAATTGTGTACTTTATGGTAGTATCCTGCTGATAATAAGTCAATCTTTAACTAATTATTTTTCTTTTGTGTGTGTGAATGTTTGACTGTGTGTGTGTGTGTGAGTCATATGTCTGCAGAGTATGCAGTGCCTCTGGAGGCCAGAAGGTGCTCTGGATCCCCTGGAGCTAGAATTACAGATGGTTCTGAGATGCCCTGTGGTTCTGGAAACCAAACTCAGGTCCTCTGCAAGAGCAGCAGGTGATCTTAACTGCTGAGCCACTTCTCCAGTACCAGCAATGCAAAAGGAAAGAGATATTAATAAATTATAAAGGACATAATTTTGTTTCAATTTTTTGAAATTCGTGTTGGAAGCATTGATATCAATACTGTGTTTAAATACCTGTTCAAAGAACAGGTTCATGCCATCAAAAATAAGGAAAATAGAGTTCTCTTATCCCAGAGTACCCATGTACATATGTAATTAGAAATAGTATACATATATAATTAGAGCATGGAATGTTTATCAAGTGTCTCTTGGTGCCAGCTAAAGACCAGATCATCCAGGAAGGGAGATAAATGAACACCCATTCCCTGCTCTCATTAAGTTGGTGTTTCTTGAAGTCCATGGGAATAAGAAGGAAACAAATGAACCTGGAACATTACAAAAAGAGAGAGGATGATGTGTGTGTCGGACACGGATGCTTCCGATTAATTTAATTCCGTCCCTCCATTTCTCTGCCACTTTCTCTTCTCCTGACCTTCCCAGTCAGGCTTCTGATTCCTGTCTTCCAGCAGAATGTACTCCTGCTGGAAGGCTCCTTACTGAGAGGCCCATCACTGGCCTCTACAGCTGACCCTGACAGAGATGCATCCAAGCATCTCTCTTTTCAAACTGTGCAACATCCACCTGGTACCCAGAGGGTCCAACCCAATGGCTTCTCACTGCAAACAGAGCTGTCTGAGAATCACTCTCCTGATGCACCCGGCCCGAGTACCAGTTCTTCTGCCAAAATTTTCTTAGTTTCAACTACTGAAAAAATGTCAGAACTAGCATGTTGTTTTTCTCCTCTCTTGCCTTAGGCTAACCCCTTTGCAGAAAATGCCTTGACCCCCCACTTTGCAGCCCTCTCCTGCGTTATCACTAATGCTGTTCAGATCTTGATTCTTTTAATGTTAACGTTTTGTCACTTTTGCATTGATTTTTGTGTCTATTACTCCAGTAAGTCCTCTGAGACTTAGTTTTACGTCGCCCGTTTTGAGATCTTTATATCTGTGGTACTGTATAACCGCAAATCAGATGTGTGGCACCGATCTTTTGCAAAGATTTTTCATATGCATTATTTTATTTGACAATCATAGAAATTGTGTTTTGGAAGTGTGTGGAAAGGTTTAAGAGTTTGATTGCTTGTCTATGGTTTGCACAAACAGAAATAGGCCCAGTTTCTATGCAAGTTCTCACATCTACTTTCTTTCGGCTGAATAAGACCTCTGAGGAATAAAAAGACAAACAAAAGAAACTAGTTGAAAAAATGAGAGTAGCAAGAAAAAGAAGCAAGCAGGAGGGTGTGGTGGTTCACGTCTACAAGCCTAGCACTAAGTAAGCTGAGGTAGGAGGACTGTGATGCGTTTGAGGTCAGTCTAGGCTACGTAGTGAATTCCCGGCCAGCCTGGGATGCACAGTATGAAACTCAGAAGGGAGGAACAGTGTGAGGGAGGGGAGAGGAGAAGGAGGAGGAGTAAGAGGAGAAGAAAGAAGGGAGAGAGGCAGAGGAAGGTTTAAATGGAACACAGTAATTGCTGCTCCTTCAAGGTTTCTGGTCATTAGTAACCCCAACCATTGACTCCAGCCAAATAATTTTCTAAATTTCACCCTCAAGCCAAACAAAATACCTCTCATTACTTTGGATCTGCTTATTATCTTACTATTTACAACCCTTAGCTTCAAATTTACAAAATTGCATCAAGGACTAAATTTAATTCCATAAGAAACCCACATCCTATCTGGGAGGTCCTTGAGAAACAATGCCTCCCTGAGGAGTCACTGTGGTTGATGACGTTGGAGAAGGGCGTCCCTTTTTTCAGTGGTGTAACCACCGGTAAGTGCCATCCTCCCCACCCATGCTCATGCAAATGACCTTAATTAAACCCAGTGGGTCCTACAGTCCATAACAGCACCAACAATGAAAATGAGAGCACCTTGTTGAGGAACAAGAGGGGTTTAGTGGGTATGGGGGTGATAAAATGAAGATAATGGGGGGACTGTGAATGTGCCTAGAATACATTATCTGCACGTATGGAATGGCCAAGGAATACTATGTGAAATAAAGAGAAAGAAACCTGCCTCTCAGGGAGCCTTTATTCCTGTGGGCTCATGCTTGGTGATTCCTGGTAGCCACCTTAGCTCTCTCTACTGTCACTGTCTGTGGCCAGAAAGACACTTGGATGGTGTCGCAGTGGGAGCTAAGGAAGGGCTGTCCAGATGGCACCTGTCGGGGGGTGTTGACTCTTCCGACACCAGAGTTTCCTGGGAGTGAAGGAGAGGTTCAATAGCAGCGCCCTGTATCACAGCCACACAGGAGTCAGACTCCCTGCTAGTGAAAACAATCACACAGCCAGGCGTAGTTTCCCTCCTTTGATTTTGTTTGTTTTACCTAGAAAACATAGAGGAGAATCTTGCTGGAGATACAGCAATTGTATTAAACTGCAGTGGACCAGTATGAAAATACAGAAAGTGTCTATTGGGGTGCCGGGGGGGGGGGCTCAGCAGGAATAAGCTTGCCTTACTAGTGGGGAGATTTAAACTCAATCCCCAGAATCCACATAAAAGGGTCAGTTCTGGGAGTAGGAGCTTATAATCCCAGAGATGGGATTCTTCCTGGGGCTCACCGGCCACAAGTCTAGGATTCTTCATGAGCCATAGGGCGGTGAGAGACCCTGTCTCAAAAATAAGGTGGACAGCATTCCTGAGGAACTGTACCCAATGTTGGCCTCTGAGCTCCATCACTTTCACATGTGCATGCACCTGCACACATATGAACAAGCATGCGCACACATGGAAGAGAGTGTCTGTTAGTGTTCTTAATTATGGAATAACGAATAGAATAAGATAAATGATGGGCAATACCGATCCATGATATAGCTAATAAGGGAAGGGGGCTTTAGTTGCTACACTCTGAACTAGAAGAAAAATAAAGGTTGAAATGCAATAGCAATCTGTAGAAGCTTTTGAAAGTCTTTTAAATTGGTCGGAGATTCTGGTAAGGCGATCTTGGTGTTCCCCCAAGCCCACGCCAGTGCCAGGAATTGGAGCTAGGGTCTCCTGTATGGTAGACAAGTTTTCTATCATTGGGCTACACCCCTAGCTTTTGGAATTTGAGGTGGAGTCTCAGTGTGTAGCTCTGGTTGACCTTCAATGTCATGTATTTGAGGCTGGCCTCTGTCTCCCCATATAGCCCCTGAATGACCTTGAACATTTGATCTTCCTGCCTGCACCTCCCAAGTACTGAGAGTGTAGGCACATACTTACCACTACACCCCCTTTATTCAGTGCTGTGGATCAAGCGTGTGGTTTCACACATGCAAGGCAATCCCTCTACCAACTAAGCTATGGCCTCAACCCTGTTTTTCTGTCTTGACCACAAAAGGCACTCACTGTCTAGCCCATTCCACTAGTCCCTTCTGACTTTTCCACCCCGAGTTTGGACATTCCAGATCTGTCTTTAACCTTGCACTAAGAGGGGTTCTTAATTAAGGAATAATTAAACAGTCCTAAACACCCTTCTAGAAACCCAGAGAAACAGAAGTTTGTCTTGCCTTTGACCTGTCACGAGCCAATGCCAATACGAGTGCAATATTTGGTGACCAATGATAGATACTGACCCTGCATCCAAGCAAAGGGGCGTGGAAGGGATGTTTCCATCAGATTCCTCTATGCTCCGAGAATGTTGTGAAGGCAGAGTTTAAAGAAGGCATTTGAGAGAAAGGAGCTCCACATTCCCAGGACTGACCATCATACGTTATTTCTTTCTCTTTCAAAGGTGATTTTTGATGCGCTTGGTTGTGAGGTGCGCATCATATCACCTAGACACTCTTCTTCACACCAAGTCAGGCATTCACTCTGCCTCTGGCTCCTGAATTAGAGACGAGACAACTAGCAAGATGTGAAGCAGGTTTTATTTTGTCCTTTTGTTCATGATAATGTTTTTTTTTCCCCCACAATAGACTTGCTGCCGTGGGATAAGCAAAAGAATGAGAGATAGTTTCGATTTCTATGTGTATAATAAAGGAAAGGAAGGCAGAAAGAATGGTGAAGTCAGGAGAGATTATTAAAGCTGATAAGCACACTGTGGTACCACAGTGGAAGACAATGGGGAGGGGGAGATGCTGCCGTTGTGCAACACTGGGTTCAGCCGACCTGGAACAATGGGCAGTGACCACTATTAACCACAGACTCTAAAAACTCATTGTGTCAATTGCAAAAAAAAAAAAAAGTCTCTGGCTTTTAAAACTTGAGGGTTTTTTTTTTTTTTTTGGTTTGGTTTTAGTTTTTGGCTTTTGGTTTTTTTTGAGATAGTGTTTCTCTGTATAACTCTGTCTGTCCTGGAACTCACTCTATAGACCAGGTTGGCCTTGAACTAAGAGATCCACCTGCCTCTGCCTCCTGAGTTCTGGAAATAAAGGCATGTGCCACCACCACCCAGCTTAAACGTGACTAATTTTTGACTTAAAATATTCAACCATGGCCGGGCGGTGGTGGCACACGCCTTTAATCCCAGCACTCGGGAGGCAGAGACAGGAGGATCTCTGTGAGTTCGAGGCCAGCCTGGTCTACAAGAGCTAGTTCCAGGACAGGAACCAAAAGCTACGGAGAAACCCTTTCTCGAAAAATCAAAAAAAAAAAAATTCAACCATGAGACAAACTATCCTTAATGTTGATGCTTTTTATTTCTGTGTGTGAGAGCAAATGTCCATGTGTCTGTACCGTCGTGTATATGCTTGTGTGTGCAAATGTCCATGTGTCTGTACTGTCGTGTATATGCTTGTGCGTGCATTTCTATGTGTGTGCATATGTGTGTTGAGGTACCAGGGATACTCTTGGTGTCTTCTTTATTAGAGCTCATTTATATTATTAATATAATTAAAAATGTTAGTTTTCAAGTCAGGGTCCCTCACTGTGCATGGAGCTCACCAATATAGATAGACTGGCTTCCCAGCAAGCCCCAGCCATCTCTGGTCTCTGCCTCCCTAGCGCTCAGAGTACAAACATACATTGGCACACCGACTTTCTTACGTGGATTGAACTCAGGTCCTCCCTGTTCCACAGCAAGCTGTTCACTGACGGGGCTACTTCCCAGTTCCTTTAACTCTGATACTACAAACTTAAAGTTCTCCTAAAACTATTGTGACGTAGTATTAGGGATCTGAAAAGAAAACGATGTAATATCAAATAGCCATGCTGGTGTCCACTTGTCTTCCTCAGTACTGTCCTCTTATCTGTCACAGCATCCTTGGCGCAAGGCACAGGTGGTATCGAGTTCCAGGCAGCTCCAGCAGGCTTGGTTACTGCCATGTGGAAAGCAGGGTGTGTTTAACTGCAAACCAGTTGGCCTCCTAATTCTAATCCATTAGGTTTGTCCGTATCCAGTAGTTGCCATTTTACGGAATTTGAAGAGCTTCCCCCACAAAACCTTTGCAGATGATCTTCACCCAGTGGGGAAAACGTTTAGTTGCTTATTTCGTATGATATGGCCACACAAACATAGACATCATAGTGGCCCACACATTTGTCAAACACAAACATAGACGGCACAGTGGCCCACACATTGTCAAACACAAATTGAAGTTTGGAAGCTCTTTCGTTACTTCCTGGACAATATTATACAATATATTTTGATCACATTCCCCCCCATACCTTCTTCTACCTCCTCCCAGATCTCCCCCTTGCCTCCCTTCTCCCACTAGCTCCATGCTCTTTGTTCTAAAATGCCTTCAGTCTGCTTTGTGCCTACTCATACACCCTGGGTTTGGGGTGACCTGCTGGGGCATGGTCAGCCTACCAGGGACCATACTCTTGGAAAGACACCTAACTCTCCTTCCTTTAGAAGCCATCAACTGTCCAAGATGCCTCAGTCACTGCCTATGGCTCCTCAGTTAGAGGGAGGGGTGCACAAACCTCTCCCCACTCCATCTAGGTGGTGATGGGCAGGTCTTTGTGTGGGTTCTCGTACAGACAGCTATAACTGTCATGAGGTCATGAGTGCAGCCCTCCAGTCAGATCCAGAGGACACTGCTTTACTCCGGTCCTCCTTGGCCTCCAGCTTTTATGACCCCTTTGTTCCCTTCTTATATAAGGGGCCTGAGCCTTAGTGGGTGATGGTTATTTAAATATCCCATCTGTGGCTGAACACGCTGCTGACACTTGTTTTCTGCACTCTGAGTTTCTGCATTAGCCACTGTCTAGCATCCACTGCACAAAGAATCTTCTCTGATGAGGCCTGAGAGGCACACTGAACGACGGGTAGACAGATCAGAATTTGGAGGGCAGTGTGATGCTATGTCCATTGAACAGAATAATAGTCGTGAGTTCACCCATGGGGCCTGTGAACTCAGCAACCCTACATTCTTGGCTAGATTCACAACACCAGGCATATGTTTCTTCTTGTAGAACAATCCTGAAATCCAACCAGAAAGCTGTTGGTTACATTTAAAGATGTTCTTAACCCCTAATGATCCATCCGCTCACACTGACACAGAACTAAGATTTGCTTGATCTTGAATTCCAGCTTTTCTTTGGGGGAACAACTTTTCTCCAGCTGGCTCAAAAACCATGTTAAGAAAAGAAGAGTGAGAACCAAGCTAGGGGCCAGGACCTTTGAGATCTGAATCCATCTCAGCTTCACGTTCGTATTCCTCACAGCCCCTCTGCCTTGGGTGGCTCACTTGCCTTTTGCAGACTCAGGTGAAGAAGAGCAAGAGAACCAGGAGATAATGAAGTCGGGGGGGGGGGGGGGGAACCTCAGGTCAACTGTAAAAATACATCATCAGCTGCGCGAGGAATAGCTGCTGTGCACGATTCACCATGGCCCATTAACCGGGCCATTTAAAAATGGGAACTCATGCTTCACTGTGATGGAGCCACTTATATGCAGGTAAAGTAAATGTTTAATTTCTGAGCCCAGCGACCTTGAGTAAACGTCCCTGCCTCCTCAAGCCGGTTTCCACCAACCTTCCCACCGAACCTCCGACTGCCAGAGAGTCTAAATGCTCTTTTCCTCATGAAACAAAATTTTCTCTTGCAAAATGCCACTAAGAAAAGGGATCCATTGACTTAATCTTACATTAAGGAATAGGTTTCCTTACAGCTCCCTGCTTAGTGAAGCTTGCTCATTCATTCAGTTTCAGCACTGGACAGGGGTCTCCTGATGAGGGAGGGAACAGGCCAGGACAAGGACTTGATCATACTATTCTTTACCACAACTTTACCTCTCCGGGGGCAGGAGGTACAACCCTTGGTTACCATAACTACGTCCATGCTAACCATCAGTTAATATTCTGGATGCTTTTTTATCATAGT
>NC_022018.1:51771808-51773077 GCF_000317375.1 Microtus ochrogaster
AGGGAGGGAGGGAGGGAGGGAGGGAGGGAGGGAGGGAAAGCTAAGACTCTATGGCTCCACATCTCAGGGCTCTACCTGTCTGGCAGCCGTCTCCTCTAACCCTCACAATAACGTAGGAAGACCTCTTGTTCATGCTTTACTGATGGTGCAAACTCAGAAAGGCTCCCAACCCGCCCAAGATCAATCACTGGCAAAGGACGGAGCTGAGATGTAATTCCCAGTGTGCAGGACCTCAAGGGACACCTGGACCACATCAAGGACTTGTCTATTTAGTGGTACTAAAAGGTCCTCACATCTTCTCTGCCATTTTTCTGAGTTTCTTAATAACTCTGTGTTTCCAAAGGGAACTACCTCTCCAACAGGATGCTATAGACAGGGTCAGGAGAAACACTTCTCTGGTGTATTTCTGTCCAGTCAGAAATATTTTTTTCACATGGTGACTAAGTCTTACTCAACTCCAGTAGGTCCTGATTGCTACAAACAGCGCACAAAACACCAGTACCCCAGGGTCTCAGGGCCCCTGCTGTGGCCCCTCACAGTGCGGTGATACGAGAGAAGTCTCTAAAGATGGCTGTAAGGAAGAGGAATACAGTGGAAACTGTGGAAACCTGCAGGTTAAAGAAGGGGCAGGTTGGCTCTAGTCAAAGTCAGTCGCTGTTCCCTCTCTCCATTAAGATCATACTCCTGAGGTTCAGCAAAGACACCCCAACTTCATGAAGCTTCTCCACCATCTTGTTAGAATCCAAATTTATGCACCTTCTAATCCCATACTGCCTGGTTTGTGCCTATTTATTACCCTGGAATTAGCCCATCTGATAGTATATTTGGTTCCCACCTTCAAGCCAGGTGACAGCCCTTTTATGAGCAAGGACCAGGCTATATGGCATGCAGATGGGGAGCCACACTGGAGACAAGAGCAAAAGCAATATCAGCAGCCACAGCCGCTTGCATAATACAAGGTATACTAGCTGTTTCTTAGAAAAATGGAAATCAAAGTTTAAAACTGTTGCGCAACCTTCCCAGAGCTACGCAGCCAACACATGGCTTCCCTCCCACATCTGACTAACTCCCGAGGAGCCCCCAGTAACCACTAAATAAGGATTTACTGAAGAAAAACGGGACAGTCAAACTTCACCTGCTCCTGCTTACTCATTTTGTTCCCAAACAGTCCAAACTAAGTCGAGTAGGCAGATGGGATTTTCTGGTTTTGCCATTGCTACCGTCTGACAGTATCTAGCTTGAGCAAAGCCAACATCATAGGCTCAGCTC
>NC_022018.1:51773341-51778503 GCF_000317375.1 Microtus ochrogaster
CACACACACACACACAGAGTAAGCAAATGTAATTTTAAAACTATTTTAGAAGAATATATTTCTACAGGTTCCCCTCTTTTTTTTTTTTTTTTTGCTAGTATGTAGACAATCCCCTTGGAATAGAGATATTCCCACCAAGCAAGCCCACTAGCCCACCACCAGTCTCTGACGGTCTGTTCCCCAGCCGTGTCTATTCCTGCCCTGTGGGAGCTCACAGCCTATATATGAAAAGGGGAAAGAAAGCTGGAGAATTTTCAGATCTATTAATATGTATTAAGCAACCTGAATTTGGTATTGTCATTTTTTTTAATTAACCGAGAAGCTTATAAGGGAACTAAATAGCCCTCAGAGTCTACTCCGTGAAGAAGTCGTAATTCTTCATTCCTCGATGAATCAAACCACGTGACACTGCACAGAAAATCTGCCTGCCAGGGGCCACTACTGTGAAGACAAAACAATGTTTGTGTTAGGACATTTGGACATAGATACCAACATTTCTCTGCTCCACTGGGTCATAGAAAAGCCTTCTTTGTGGTAATACTGATCGGATAGATGTGAGCAGGTGAGCAAGAAGGGAAACAAGGTGACTACCATTGCTGCAGAGGAAATTAGTAAAAAAGAAAGAGAAGAAAGCCACACCAACATGTGCAGCTACTGCTGATAGCCACTATGTTCCGGAGGGCAATCGGGGGTCAATTAATCACCAAGTGGATGGGGAAACAACAGCATCAATATCCACCGATATCACTAGGTTCTTTGCATGTTTAGCTAATCAAGCAATAAAATTGGTTTAACTGACAGACTCTTTTAGCTTCAGAGTGTTGGGAAGGCAGGGGAAGCAGGAAAAGATGGCTCATTTCTCCAGGTATCTCAGTTTATTTCACTGAACACTTACTGTGTGTTTCCCTTGCAGCCTCTGCTCCCAGGTCTACCTGTTGCGGCACATAGGAAACGCTCTGGCATCAGAACATACAGGCATGTAAGAAAACCACAGTGATGGGGTTCCATCCATTGCTACCAACCCACCATGATGGTGCTTGGCCATGGCTACCTTCAGAAACCTTCTTTTAAAAGGCGCCCCAGAAAAGACCCCAGTGGAGAGAACCTGAGTGATGAGTAAGCTCTGCCTCTGGAACCAAGGCAACAAAGCAGCGGGAGGGCCAGCTTCCCGGGACATAGGAAGATGTAGCAGAGATGGCTGCAAGGGAGAACTGGACCAAGATGGAGGTTCTCAGACACCTCTCTTGGAAACTTGAACTTTATCCTGTCTGTGGGGGACAAACGCTAAGCAAACTAAACACACGGGAAAACACAACCAATAAGGTAAGGGGAAATCTTAAGAACTAACGGGTAGGCACTGGACATTCTGAGCCCCTGTCTAGGAAACTGAATAAATAAAGAAACGAGAAGTTAATTTGTGGCCAGATGACCACCATCCTTTATTCATCTTTCTCTTGTTTGGCTACTTTCTTCCTGTGTCTGTGATATAGCATGACTAACGCAAGTTAGGGGAGGGGAGGGTTTATTTCAGCTTCCAGGTCACCACTGAGTGAGCTCAGGGTATGAACTTTAAGCCAGGACCACTTGCTAATCCACACAATATTATCCCTGACACAGGACCTCACTCACAGCCAAGAAGCACAGCAGAAACCATGGAGGAACACAGTTCGCTGGCCGGCTCACAGGCTCGTGCTCAGCTAGCTTTCTTAAGCAGCCCAGAACCACCTACCTAGGGAATGATGCCTCCCACAGTGGGCCGGGATCTCCTTTATTAATTAACAATCAAGACAATCCCCCACAGGCCAATCTGATCTAGGTAATAGCTCAATTAAGCCTCCCCTCTGGGTTGGCATTATACCGTGTCAAGTTGACAGTCAACTCTAACTAGAACACCTCCCTTTCTAAAGACAAAAATTTGGGTATTGCTTTTCTAGCCTTTAGATCATGTGACCAGTCATGCGGCCATATGACCTAGACCACACCCTGAGCAGTTTGAAACCTGCATACTGAGGTTTCTCACATGCACGAACAAATAAATTGGACTGGTTGTTTAAGGGAGATTTTTTGCTTTCCACATAGAAGTAAAATTCTCACTGAGCAGGAGGCTCCATGTCCTCAGATGCCCTTGTTTAATGCCTCTGCAGAGGAGCTGAACTTTTTAAGTCCTGACATTTCAGTGGTCAACTTAAGGTCATGAGAAGGCTCCAGGCACTGCTCCCTAAACTGAGATCTAGCTCATTGCATAACTCCTCCTTGCCTGATGAGTGTCCCCCAGTAACTCAGCAGCAACCACTGAGTCACTATGGCTCAGTCCCCAAGGTAGGAAGTGAAATTTCACTCTGATGTATTATCAAATTGAACAGAACGAGGAGGGGAGGGTCCCACAGGCAGATACAGTGGAATGAGCGTGGAACAGAATGCTAGATTTGGGTACTGCCTTTGTTTTCAGTTAGATGAGCAAGTTAGACTGACTACAAAAGAAGCCTGCTGAAGGGCAGGGCCTGGATCCAGAGCCACTCAAGGATGGAGGTTAGTCACAACAGTGCTAGAAAATGAGAGTTCAGGGTTGGCCCAGGTGAGACACTGTGATCTCTTCCTGGGTTACCATCCCTCACTTCTGAATGTTGGTTTTGGTTCTGGGTCATGGAGCTACTAGGCTCTCTCTCTTGATAAGGGTTGAACAAAAAGGATGTTTAGTGAAGCAGGAACCTGGGCACCAGGATCTAGCCAGCCATCCACTGTGCTGCCTGAGCTCCAAGTCAGAGATGAACATAAGGGTAACTTCCGACTCCCACTGAAGATGCCGCTGCGGAGCAGGTGGCCCAGCTGCGCAGCAAGGATGGGTACTCATCAGAAGACTAGACAGCATCTGGCAGGCTCGTTTCTATCTCAGCAAAGCGAAGGCCCTGAACTCCACATTCACATGCTTCTGATCATTCTGCAACTATTCTAAGAGCTGATGGAGAGGCTTGCTAAAGAAAAAATAAATAAATAGAGCTACATAAATAGAGATTTTTCTGTACTTAAATTTTAACGAGGGAATGTTGGAAATGGGTCTAAGCCCCCAAAATGAATTGCAACATGTATCAGTCTCCTGGGGATATTAAAGTAAGATGGGCTTAGTTAAAAATAAAAACTATCACCTAACTAGTTGCCTCTCCACCAACCCAATTTATACTCTTTCTGTAAGACATCCTGCTGCAGGGTATTAACAGCAGTAAGTAACAAAGTCAGACTAACGGGCTGTTTCCCTGAGTTCCAATGCATTGTGATAAACCCTGCCTGGGTCATGGGATGTCACTGTTTCCATTCTGGGTGACTGCTAATTGTTACACAGGTCTCTGTTGGGGTTTGAAAACCTTAATGGATTTCTTCGAGATTCTTGCTTTCTCAGCTGCTGAGAAGACAGCAGAGCTGAAACCGAGGGAATACAGTATCAAAGCCTGGCTGTTCCATCTATGCTGCCAACTCAGAAGGGAACTGCTGCCTTCCCCCATTCACGGAGACGTTCCGCCCTGTTCAGGAATCTCAACTGCCTCTGTATCTGCTCTTCTCATTGCTTTTCTGGAAGTAAGACAGGCCAAACTGTACATGCTGATGAGCCACCAATCTCTCCTCCACACACAGAGAAATTAGACTAATCATTTAACTTCAGCCTGTCTGGGAAACAGGTATTTTTTGATTAGATGATTTGAGAGCAGGTGTAAAGCTTCCTATTAATAGAACAAATGACAAATCAATACAGGATTTTATTTAGAACTAATGTATTTTTAATAAGTTTATTTCGACAGGTATTTACTATGCTGTCACCACTGATTCTGATTAATGCTTTGATCATTAAAGGGTGCTAGGGTGTGGAAAGCGTTGTCTCGGGCATCCGATTTCAGAGCCTTGAGCTTTTGATAACCAAAATATAATAGTTCAAGTGCTTTGTGATTGTCAATGTCTGGTGCGCAATACAAGGCATACTTGCAAACGTGCCTTATCAGAGCACAGATGGAACCTCAATGAACTAGTAGCTACTGTCTCCTGACAAAGAACACAGCAAGAAAGAAGCACTGAAGATCGACTGAGTTGAAGGTAGACCATGGACTGAAATGTCAACCCATGTTGTGGGCCTGGGGAGACAGTTCAGTTACTAAAGTTCTTGCCAACACACATATGACGATCTTTCTTAGTTACTCTTTATTGCTGTGAAGAGACACCACGGCCACAGCACGTCATAAAAGAAAGCATTTAATCAGTGCTTGCTACAGAGTGTTACTCCATATTCACCGCAATGGGAAGCATGGCAGCAGGCAGGCATAGTGTTGGAACAGTAGCTGAGAGCTCACATATGTTGGCAAATGCAGGCAGAGACAGACACTAGGCCTGGCATGGGCTTTTTAAAACTCAAAGTCCACCCCAGTGACACACTGCCTCCAACAAGGCCAAGCCTCCTAACCTTTTCTAAACAGTTCCACCACTGGAAAACAAACATTCAAATATATGAGCACATGGGGCCAGTCTCGTTTAAAGCACCGTAAGACCTGAGCTAAACTCCCAGAACTTACATAAAAGCCAGGTGTGGTGATGTGTATCTATAACCCTACTTGCAGTAACCAATGCGGTGCCCCATGGAGCCAAGCCAGACAAGTGAGGGATAGAGGGTTTTGAAAGAGACACACACATGGTTTTGTTGATAAACATACTGCAATAAATTAATGGAAAAATAAAAATCTCAGCAACAGGAGATAAAAAAATGGATATCCATATAAGGTGATACTCAGATATATCCAAAAACTAACTGAAAATATATTATTGATCACAAAAATGAAATCTAAATTTGAGAAAAAAGCGCAGGAAAAAAATCTTACTGCGCATGGGTTCAGGGAATATTTTTAAATAACAATTCTCTACCAGAAGCATTGATTGGACATTATCAAATTTAAAACATTTGCTTCAATTTGGCAGTTTATAAACAGTGGTACTGAAATGAGCTGGCAGGGAGAAGAAAACATTTCTAGAACCTGCATCTATAAATAACTTGTACGGAGACTGTGTTAGAAATCATTACAAATCCACAAGAAAACCAGACAAGCCGGGCGGTGGTGGCGCACACCTTTAATCCCAGCACTCGGGAGGCAGAGGCAGGCGGATCTCTGTGAGTTCGAGACCAGCCT
>NC_022018.1:51779203-51781654 GCF_000317375.1 Microtus ochrogaster
CTCTGTAATTCCACTTCTAAGCACTTACCCAAGAGAAATGAAAATACATATCCATTCAAAGCCATGCCCTTAATTATTTAGTCATAACACTAATTGAAAAAGACTGGAAATAACTAAAAATACCCATCTGCTGATGAGGTAATGAGCTGACAATGGTGTGTGTCAGTGGAGTTGTACTCAGCCACAAAGAAGAACAATTGAACTGCTAGCATCCAACAACATAGATGTGTTCAAGAACCTTCTGTCGAGAGAGAGAGAGAGAGAGAGAGAGAGAGAGAGAGAGAGAGAGAGATAAGACACAAAATACAGTAAAGTTTCATCTGTAGGAAATTCATACTCTGCTGATAAAAAGCAAATCAGGGTTAGCAGAGGCAAGAATTAAGGGGCCCTCTGCAAAGTCACAACACAACTTTAAGGGACTCTTTGCAAAGAGACACAAAGCAGCTTTCAGACTACAGTCTATCACTGAAGGACGTCAGGGCAGGAACTCAAGCAGGAAGCTGGAGTACAAACCACAGAGGAACACTGCTGCTTACTGACTTTTCCCCTGGCTCACGCTCATCGATCTTCCTTTTGAAAATAGTTTGCGATGGATTTATTTCATGTGTATGAAGGTCTTGCCTGCATGCATGTATTTGTAACATGTGCATGCCTGGTACCCACAAAGGTCAGATGAGGGCAATTCTACAGATGAGATTCCGTCTTCCCAAGTGTGTCAAGTTGACAACCAAGATTAGCTGTCACAAGTTCACCCCTGTCAATTTGACATACAAATGCATTATGGCTAAGCCATACCTTTCCTCTCTTGTTCCCAAAAACTCATGTTAATATGAATATTACACCATAAAGCAAGTCTAACTTTAAAAGTCCCACAGTCATTAAAAATTTCCAGTTGTGTGGGTTGGTCTGATGTGGAATTCCCCTCTGTATGTTGTGAGTGTGTTTTATTACCATTGCTTAATAAAAATGCTGTTTAAGCCAATGACTTAGCAGAGTAAAGCCAGGTGGGAAATCCGAACAGAGATATAGAGAGTAGGTGGAGTTAGAGAGACACCATGTAGCTGCCAAAAAAAGAAAGACGCCAGAACAGAACCTTACCCAGTAAGCCACAGCCTCGTGGAAATATACAGATTAATAGAAATGGGCTAATTTAAGATGTAAAAGATAGCTAGAAATATGCCTGAGTCATTGGTCAAACAGTGTTGTAATTAATATAGTTTCTGTGTGAATATTCGAGTCTGGGAGGCCAGGAACAAACAAACAGTCTCCACTTGCATTTCATCTTTTGGGGGGCCCCTACCAGTGGTACCAGAACCTGTCTCTGATATATGAGCTGGCTCTTTGGAACCTATTCCCTATGGTGGGATGCCTTGCCCAGTCCTGATACAATGGGGAGGAGCTTGGTCCTGCTTCAACTTGATATGTCATGCTTAGTTGACTCCCATGGGAAGCCTTACCCCTTCTGAATAGAGATGGAGGAGGAGTGGATGGGGAGGGAAGTAGGAGAGAGGTGAGGGAATGGGAAGAGAGGAGGGAGGGGTAACTGTGGTTGGTATATAAATTTAATTAATTAATTAATTTTTTTAATTCCCATTGATTTAAACATTAAAGTTCTCCTTAAAAATCCAAAGTCTTTTACCTGTGGGATCCTGTATAATCAAAAACAAGTTACATCCTTCATATTCCAAGAAAGAAGAGCCAGGGCATAATTACAATCAGGTCAAAGCAAAACCAAAATCAAACAGAATGAAAAAAGTTCAATGTTAAGATACATAGGACTCATTCATAATCTTCTGGGTTCCACAAGGCTTGGGAAACCTACTTCTCCAGCTCTGCCATCCAACAGCAAGCACACCCCGTCTTATAATCTTGGGCTGGCTCCACTCCATACTTGTAGATGTCCTTGGTAATCCCGCCACGGTCTAATATCTTGGAGTCTCCACTGTAATCGAGGTTTCACTTTTACCAGTGGCCTCTCCTGGCTTCTCTTCAGGGACTCCAACCCTACCATATGGTACCGTTCTCCACAATCCCCTCAATGTTACATCTTTCATGCCTTCAAAACCAGTACCACGTGCATCCCCAAGATGTAGCTGTGGCCTCCCTGGACCACAGGTTTTGTTTTATTGACCCCCAAAGAAATACTCCCAGAAGATCGTGCCTCCACGATTCTGGTCTCTTACTAATCACAGCTGATTTTCACCTTCAGCTAACCAGGACCCATTGTCCTAGTAAGACATAGAATGCTTCATTTCCACAGATTCTTGACTCATACACAGCACACAAATGTCTCTCCAATAGTCTCTACTTCCCTTGGAAACTTCTTCACAAGCCAGGCCTCCAACATCTGCATTTCCTCCAGCATTCTTATCTTCCAAGCTCTCTCAGAATCATCCATGAAGCAGAAGGAGAGAGAGCACAAGCAAGGAACTCAGGACCGCGAGAGGTGCA
>NC_022018.1:51782879-51799637 GCF_000317375.1 Microtus ochrogaster
CACACACACACACACACACACACACACCATGTAGATGCAAACATATCAAAAAAGGTTATCAACATAAACAAATGAAATGAAAAGAGGAAAGTGAATTCTTGCAGCACGCAGCAACGTCTTACAGTAACACTCGTAAATCTCTACTGTGTTATGACTCGGATGCTTTTAGTTACTAGCACTTTCTCAGCGGGTAAAGGCCCTTGCCACCCAGTCTTCAAACCCACACCCTGAAAAAGTGGAACTGACCCCTGCAATCGGTCCTCTGAACTGAACTAGCTCTTGTACATCTCCCCAAATAAATAAGTAAACATAACAAACTATTTTTAAGAGAAAACTAAAAGTGCAGGTAGTTTGTCCCTGTCAAGACTAAAACTCCAGGAATCTGCTTATGAGCTTTTGTGTGGTCAGTTATGATTATAAAAATTTATAACAAATGATCACCATGGGAAATATTTTTAAAGGGCACAAAATGTTATGTACATACCTCAGTGATTTTAAATGTGTACCGGACATCATAAGATGCATAGAAATGTTGACAGTGGTAGCCCGTAAGTGGACTGTTGACTTCCTTTTATTTTCACCCTTCCTATAATCCCCAAGCTTTTATGTTTTTATAAGGACATTTTGTTTATGTAAGGTTGGCTTTCAGTATACAGACAGGGACACAGGGACATGTACAAACACTCTCCCAAGAAAGGCATCCCACGTGAGCTAGCTCATCAGGCCTGGAAGGCTCCCATGCCATCATATCAACCATGGACTTCAAGTTTTCCTGACTGTGGAAACCCCTTCCACACCCTGCGAAGCTGTCTGACCCCCAAGTAGTTGGGCTTCCAAAAAGGGTTGAAGAAGACAACAATAGCCCAGGATGCTTCCTCTTCGAGCAGGTGATTCAACACCTACGTATCAGTGGTGTTCAGGAACGGAACTGTCTTCGTCCTGACAGTCCTCTGGATACCACATTGAGTTTGACACAAAGAGGGTTTCCTGTGACAACAGGCTTATTAGAGGAGTTTTAATACGAGTTGAAAGTACAAAACCACAGAAGTCATTTTCTTGCAAGTAATTGCAGAATAAGGCATTATCTGTTATCAAAGCATGTGAAATGTGTTGAAAATTGAACAAAGAAAGCTGATGCAGTAGGAAAATGTAAGTACACTTCATACTGACAGCCCGGCATAGAAGAAATACGCCCCGCGCGTGTTCAGGGAGAATGTTCATGGAAGATAACAGACTCTGACTATAAATAAGTGCCTGCAAAACATTTTTGAATTACTAAAAAGGATATTTGTGCTTTTAAAAAAATGTATGGATTTATGGGAAGGAAACTGCTAGAAAATACCTGAGGGGTAACAGTTATTGATCCAGCCATGCATTTCTCCAAAGACATTTTACTGACGAAATTACAAGACAGTAGAAATAATTTTTTTCCAGTAAAGATTATGCCATACCATACCTAATTCCACTTGAGTGTATACATTATATAACATATTCAGTGAACCATTCCCTAGAATGCAAGTGACTATTTCATCAAATTAGTAATAGCAACATTGGGTATCCTCAGACAAACTATCTAATATTTGATAGATTTGGTACATGACAGTGAATATTCCTAGAACAACATTCCTGTTACTTCATTGGAGACTTATACATGGTAAACAGTATATTACATGTGACTTTATCTAGAATTTTTAACCTGTATGGTAAGTTCCCCTTGACCAGCTCCCCCACAAATCCGGACCAAAATGATTCAAAGTAGCTACAGGTGAGCACATTGTAAACATGTCTTTCCATGTTGCCATCAATAGCAGGACAAATGCCCTGGTCAGATATTCACTGCAGCTACTCAAGTCTTATCTGATACTTTTCTGACCATGACTCTATAATTATATAGCATATTTTGTCAAGTTTTTTTGTAACTATCTATCACATATCTATAGTATCTTGTATTATACACAATATGCATTTGCTGTCAGCTATCAGTATCAGTCAAGAAAAATGTTCAATTGCTTCACTTGAATGTGATGTTTCCCCCAAAGCCAAAATCTCTTAGCTTTTATTGCCCTCTTCTTTGGATAGACCCACAACAGCCCAAGGTTACTGCAGGCTCAGTTGTTCTGAGTTGAAGTCCCTTAAACACTAAACTTGAAAAGGACTTTTGATAATGGCACTGGGATTTGTCTCTACTGTATGTACTGGTTTTTTGGGATCTTATTCTATTTGAATGCATACCTTCCTAAGCCTGGATGGAGGGGGGAGGGTCTTGAACTTCCCACAGGGCAGGATACCCTGCCCTCTCTTAGGACTAGAGGGGGGAGAGACGGAGAGGAGGAGCGGGAGGGAAGTGGGAGGAGGGGAGGAAGTGGAAATTTTGATTGGTATTATTTATAACGTAATAAAAAAATAAAAAAGAAAGAAAAGGGCTTTTGTTGTCTTAAGATAGATACCTTGAGAAAACCTTAGTGTGAGGCAGGCTTCCTGCAAGGATAATTCACAGAAAGAAGCAGGACTCAGCCTCCTCCCTAGGAAAATTCAGTGATGGTATTATCCATGGTTTGGAAACAGTTTCCAAGTTCAGTGTCAAGTGGCCTCTCTTGCTTTAGCTGAAAGGAAAGGGAACACCAGGTGTCAAACATCCGCGTGCCCACACCCTGTGCAGCCTCTGCTCGGGCTCATTACTATATACAAAACTTAGGGCCCTTTCATCTGTTCTGCCCGGCCTCGTTTTCCCCTTCTGTCATTCTGACACAGCTTCAGAAGTCCCAAAGAGGCCATAGAGACCTGAGACTTCCTCTCTGGGCAGCACTCAATCAACAATAGCTGTGACCATAACCTCTTTGTTTCCCATAGGTAAGGAAAACAAGGAAGATGCTTAAGAACAGTGTGTTCGGCAGGTAACTTTATCTCTGGAGAAAAGACAGAGCCTCTCAGACTGAGAAATGTCTGTGCTGAAGCTGGGAGCTGGGTTCCTTTCATCTGGAGAAGCTAACTAGACTTAACCTTACTTGCAAATATAATTTCCCTGCCTGCCAGGAAGAGAGCAACTTATTTCAGCAAAGTCCAGCAAGCCACTCCTTCAGCCATCGTAGGTGTATGTGAGCCTTACAGATGCAGCCCAACTGCGGCTGTGCTGACCTTGAGAACAGAGATCCAAAAACCCCAGAAGCCTGAAAGCTGGGCTCAGAAGGCAGAGTTATAAACATGTTCTAGTCACTTGTTACCAGAGAAATATAATAAATGGTTTAGACAAATAGATGGTTGATTTATTGATTAATTGATATGTAATAGATGATATGTTAATACATAGAAATGGAGGTACATAGATGATATATAGATTATACAAGATAGATAGATAGATAGATAGATAGATAGATAGATAGATAGATAGATAGATAGATAGATAGACAGATGGTAGATGATGGAAAATTATCCATAGAACACATAGAAAAATAGATGATACATGATATATAGACAGATGATACACAAAGATACATAGACAGGCGGACAACAGACAATAGATTCAATAACACATAAATATATGGTTAATGGATAATAGAGAGAGATAATTAGTAGATATAGATAGAACTAGATAACACATAGATTCCATAGAAAGATAGATGACACAAAGGGTGTAGATAACAAGATTATAGGTAGGAAGATGCATAATTATATGATCAGTAGATAACACACAGACAGATAGACGATAATTCAAAGTCTTGTCACGGGAACTGACCCACACAATGACAGAGAATGTCAAGCACCACAACCTGCCATATGCAAGCTATAGGACCAAAGGAGTTGGAGCTGTGAGTCCTTGAGAACAGAGGCCCAACAACCGGGAACTTGATGCCCCAGACAGAAGGTGGCTGTCTCAGCTCACGAAGAGAGGAGGGGTCTTTCTCCCACCTTTTGTTCTGCCTGCACTCTCTGTAACACTGGCTGGTGCCCACCCATATTGGGGAAGGCAACCCTCTGCTTTATCAACTCATCCAAATCCTAATCTCTTCCAGAAATAACCTCAAGAACCCAGCCAGACTGTGTCTTACCTACACATTCCTTCCCCAGGTTGGCAATCTAGAAACTATGGGAAGAGAGACTGCACGAAGATAAGAAGGTGAAGTTTGCCTTGTGTAGGTGATTCTGCATTGGCAGAGGCATCCGTGTCTAGTACCCAGAGCTTCTGGCTGCTGTGTCTAAACAGTGATGAAATTCAACCTTAAACCTGTTTCCTCACTCGGGCACATTTACCATCATAACGCTGTCCTGTCTACCTCAAAATATTATTTGACAATCACATGAGGAAAAAGGCCTCACAAAAATATGTTTTGGAAATATACACATTTATTATTCCCCCAAAATATAAACTTGAGAAATAGTCAAGATATATACCTCTCCGTCTCCATGGGCATCTTAGGCTTAGATAGTTTATCTGAAAAATGTGGATAACAGGCCCACTTCTCTAGATCGCCCTGTGCCCAGACGATACAAACGCAGCCTTCTACTGGGGTCAACATCAGCAAAAATATACGTAAACTAAGCTCAATGTTTCTCCCAAGAAAACGCCTCACGTTTAAGGCACATTGACAGAGTCCGAATTCTTCCTTCCACACACAAAGGCAGAGTTAGTGCTTCTGTGTTCCCACCAGCCTCATCCTGTCTCTAACAGCACAGTTTACCTAGACGGTCATTGGGTTGGTGAGTTCAAAGTTTCTCATGTCTTGATCCTCCCTTCTTTGTTTAACTAAAAGTTTTATTACATTTTCATTTATCTGTTTTATTTGTGTGTGTTACGTGTTTATAAGAGAGCTCATGCCAGGGATGACATGAGGTAGAGGGTGACTTGCAGCGATCAGTTCTCTCCTCCTGCAGAAGATTCTGGGGACTGGATTCAGGTCTTCAGGCTTGGAGACTTTCCATCTAGTCATCCATAGTGAACTCCCTTATGGAAGAGACAGGAATGAGAGGCTCTGCTATCCAAACACCTTCCCAGAAAGACCTAGATGCACATATGATTGAAGAGTTGATGCTAGGTTTCCTTCTTACAAAGGATTTTCCACGTTTATACTAAGGAACAGTCATAAAGAACCATGGGGAAAACGCATTATGGAACTATAAGACATGCACCACCACCACCCAGCTGGCCATTCAGTTTTTAACTCCACGAATCACAACAAAACTTGTTCACAGTGCACAAATATCCCACAACAATAAAGTATTTTTGTATACATTGCAGAGACACGGATATCTGTCTACCTATCTTATACATAAAAAAACTGAAGTATGGGGCTAGAGAGATGGCTCAACAGTTAAGAGCTTTGGCTGCTTTTCCAGAGGACCAGAATTCAGTACCCAGCATAGGGCAGCTAACTACCACCTATGTACCTATACAACACACACACAAACATATAAGTAAATAAACGATAAATAAATCTTTTGTTTTTCTAAGGGAAAGAAACTGGGACGTAACAGAGCATAGTGCAGCAAAACAAAGCTTCTCCAGCCATAAAACATTAGATAAGAAAATACATCTGGTAACCACTCCAGATCTGCACAGTGGTGTTGGTCTCTGAGACAGTGCAGAGACACTCCCTTTCCGACTGCCTAGCACGCTCACTGCGCGCCTTATCTCTGCTGATTACAGAAGGGCAACACTCACAGGTTGGCAAGGACAAAATATAAATAAAATTGAGAGACTGGCACCATAATTGCAATTTAGAAACGCAAGGCTTCAGGTAGCTCTGAGTGTGTGTGTGTGTGTGTGTGTGTGTGTGTGTGTGTGTTCTTTTCAGCCTCTTGAGTTTGCGCTTGATGCAGGTGCTCAATGAGCATGCAAACTTGAAATGCATATATATATATATATATATATATATAATATTTAAAGTCTTTGTTGCTTATTACTCCAAGTATCTCAAATTAGAACAACAACACAGAAGAAAGGAGTGTGTGAGAGAGCAGCAGAAAGAGTTGGGGGAAGTGAGTCTGATAAGGAGTCTTACATGGAAATCCATCAGAGGTGCTTGGGGTGCTACTTTCTTTACTTCACCTAGCAGCCAGGGGACATCAGGCACAGCCGGAGTGAGGGACTGCAACCTTAGGTCAACCCAGGCTGATAAGGAAAAACTGAATATTAGCCCATTTTTATTCTATTATTATTATTATTGTTATATTTTGGAAAACCTGGTACATTGTATTAGTTTGAGAATCGGTTACCATTTTTTGAAACTAAACATTTCCTAATTCTACTTTCCAGACAGCTTCCCACGGATAATAAATGATAAGAGAACTATTCTGGGGCTCTGCTAGACTCTCAGGAATGAATGAATATTTGGCAAAATTTCATATGATAACCTGTAAATTTCAGGGTTCCAAATTTCTCAGGTCTCCAGATTCGCTCTTTTCAATAAAATCCCTTCTTTCAAGTTGTTTTTAAGCATGCAATAACTTTTTAGTGAAACATCGTCATTGTCCCCAAGTGTTTCTTACAGAATGGGTTAACTTTTCATGCAAATGCATGAGTACTCGCATGGGTTTGTGTGCACCTCATGCATGCAGACACTCACAGAGGCCAAAGAGCCGCAGGCTCTCAGACATGAAGATACAGGTGATTGTGTGCCGCCTGACGTGGCTGCTGGAAACTGAATCAGGGCCCTCTGCAAGAACAGTAATGTTCCCACCTGCCAAGCCATCTCTCAAGCCCGAGAACTGGCTAGCTCCTGAAGTCAGTTCCCACGATATCAGTTTTTATAGATTCCCTGGAGAATTTTTAGGGATAATAGTTTTGCAAAGGTGGAAAATATTTTAATAATATATGTAAGTATGGATAAAGACTGCGATGGAAACAAAAATAATAAGCATCTTTAGTATCAAACATTCCAAACATTTGTGAATGTAATTAACTCGTTTTCTTGATTTCATAGGTGTGCTATCACATGTTCAAATTATAATATACAGATCTTCTTCCTGGCAGGGAGCAGCCTGCGCCCAGCACTGCTGTCTATTACACCACACACGTATTAGTCATTAGCTCTAATATGTGGACTAACGGACACTATGAGCGCAAACCCCCACTCGTTAACTTGAAAATGATACCCTCCTGGGTATATATGTACATTATAACCCCGGGCTATAGAAACACACTATTTTTTAGATTTTCATTTTAGTGCTTATTTAATACATGCAATTGGCTGTTCTGAAATATCTTTCAATGTAGAACAAGTTCGCTATGCTGAGAATATTTCCGTGTCCTGAAGTCTGCCCTTCAACTGATAACAAACACTCAATGCTAAGCCATAAGGTTAGAGAGAAGTTGTACTTTGTGGGGCCATAAAAAAAAGGTGGGTCCCGTTAGTCAGGAAAACTTCGGGCTAAGTTTCAGGGGACAGTGTTCTCGAGCACTAAGCACCATCCTAGTCTGTTTGGTGAGTAGTCCCGGCCCAGGGTGCTTCTTCTCTTGGATGTAAGAGAAGATGATAACAAGGGGCCAACTTTCTCCAGCTGTTGAGATGATTAAGTAGAACAACCCACATGAATTGATTGCCATAGGATCTGCCATGTCAGGACAACTCGATAATATGAAAAGGTCCCCCGACGCACTGAGCAGCTCAGTCAGGATGATGAAGCCCTCCTGTGTCTCGGTGACTGTCTCAAATGCCCTGCCACCTTATCTCAAACCATGTTCTTGGTCCCGGCAAGCAGTCATCGTTGTTCCTTGTATGTGTGTTGGACACTGTCACGGTTTATAGGATTCTAGCTGAGAGATGGCAGTTGTCTGCCCTCATGCAGACCGTCCTTCAAGGATTCCGCGTCACTGTGGTCTGGGATTTTATGATTCTAAATAACTACAACATAAGGGCAAAAATGGAGAATTTCTAACCATAGAAAACCCTCCATAGCCTGGAAGTTGCATGGTATCAATTTTTGTAGCTTCCTGGAGAATTTTTAAAGATAATAGTTTTATAAAGATGGAAAATAATTTAATAATGTATGTAGTATGGACAAATTCCATAGGCATGAAAATGCCCAGTGTCATTTAAAGGTTTTTCATTTATTGTGTGTGACTGTGTATACATGCAACAACAGGCTGGACTCGGTTCTCTCCCACCATGTGGGTCCAGGGGATGGAACTCGGGCCATCAGACTAAGGAGCCAGTTCCTTTACCCGCTGTGCCATCTCACCAGCCCCGAGACTAAAGATTTGCCATCAAAGAAAGATGTCTTTGCACAACTGTAGCCTTGAAAGTTCTCCCAGCCCAGCCTCACTCTGATTCACATGTGCAGGAAAAGAAATCTAGCCAATTTTTTTAAAAAATCATTTGTCAAAATTTCTGGTAAAACTGTGCAGTGGTGGTATTCTTAATTTTAAAAAGAAATAAAGGAAACAATGGCTTTCTAGAACTATTGAAGCAAGGATATTTTCACCCACTTTTCTACAGATTTTTATGATGTTTATCCCTAACATTGTTAGTGTTTGAAAAGACTTGTCTAGTATAAAAATGGTTTGAAAATTGTAAAAAATGTTTTAAATAAATAAGAGGCTCTGAGAACCATCTAGCATTTACAACATTGTTAAGTACTGATTGAAGTGCCATTTCAGCAACGGTTCTAAAATCTCCTGCATAAGCTGGTGCCCTTATATGTCGCTATAAACAGCTCCTCGGCTGCAAACGGTCTGTGTTCTCGCTCTAAACAAAGGCACGCTCCTCCAACAAAGGACGAGCCCTGATGCCTCCTCAGCCAATGGCAGACATGCTCTAGAACTTTCTCGTTCCTTTATGTCTTTGCATAATCTACTTTACGTTGGGAGCCAATAAAAACATGTATAATTTCCCATAGCCAAAAGCAGCAAGTTCATTGTAAGCTTGAGAGATTTTCCTCTACCTGCCTTGCTGTTCTTCTCATCTAAATAAACTGTATCCAGAACTTCAAGGTTTCTTAAAGTAAAAATTTCCAACTACAATATATAGAAGACACCAATAATGGTTTCGTTCTCTCTTAGATTCAATGTGTATTCTTTGACCTATAAGTTTCCTCATTTGGTATATTTAAGATTCTACGCTGCTGGCATTCGGAAACATAACCATTAGGATAGTTGCTACATATTTAATTTCATGCTCCACTCAGCGTAAAGCAGTTGAGGGACCACAGACCAAAGCAAATTAAGTGGCTTCTTAGATAATTTCCTGCTTAATTGAAAGCAGGTATCTTTTTAAAAGTAATAATTGGCTTTGTTTCAAATAATGGCAAGGTTATTTCTTTTTTTTCCCCCCTATACGTAATTATAGAATTACTTTCTACGTAGCTCAAACAGTAGGTTGGGAATGTCCCACTGAGTCTAAGGAACATGCAACCTCGTGCCAATGGTGAATGAGCAGGACACTTCACGAGAAAGGGAGGTAGGGATGGGGGACATGAGTGAGAGAGTAGCATGGTTATTTGAACAGCCATGCACACACAGACATGCAACCCAGGAACGCGCAGACATGGGGTATGTACAGAACACACAGCCAGCACTATTAAGGGAAGTAATTAAGCAGGCCAGGTTTGTTTTGCTCACAATACAAGGATACAGTCCATTATGGCAGAAAGGTATGGAGGCAGGTACTGGGCGGCTTAGTCCCACTGCATCTGCAGTCAGGAAGCAGAGGTCAATGGTAGCTGTTGTGCCTTAGCTTTCTTTGATATATTTGATCATGGGCTTCAGTCCAGTGAAGGTGGGTCTTCCCTCCTCAGTTAAATCCTCATGGAAACATCCAGAGGTGTGTCTCCTAGGTGATTCCAAATCCAAATAACTCTGACCACACACACCAATGTCTGTGGGTTCTCCATCCACGAATTCCACAGAACAGGAATTAGAAACATTTGGGAAAAATATTGTATTCACACTTAATATAGTCATACTTTTTCCTAGCCATTACTCCCTAAATGGTACAAAATAACAACGAATTACATATAGTTTACATTGTAAGTGATTTTATAGGTAACCTAGTCATATTTTAAAATATGCCAGATGAAATTCATAGGTTATGTGCAAACCCCTGCCAAGTTATATAAAGTACTTAAGCATCCTTAGAGTTTGTTATTAGAGACGGAATCCTAGATCTAATGCCCCTGAGGGACAGGTCTCTGCATGCTGGTGTATATATGGATTGACTATTAACATGTGCCCTGTACTGTATTACACTCCTGGCCCTATCTTAGTTACTCTTTAATTGCTATGATAAAACACCAAAACCAAAACAATTTATAAAATAAAGCATTCAATTTGAAGCTCACAATTCCAGCAGGTTAGAGTCCACGACCATCATGGTAGGGGCACGGCAGAAGGCAGGCAGGCGTGGAGCTGGAGCAGAGACAGTGAACTCACATCTGTAGACACGGCAGAAGGCAGGCAGGCGTGGAGCTGGAGCAGAGACAGTGAACTCACATCTGTAGACACGGCAGAAGGCAGGCAGGCGTGGAGCTGGAGCAGAGACAGTGAACTCACATCTGTAGACACGGCAGGAGGCAGAGAAAGCTAACTGGGAACGGCAGGGACTTTTGAAACCTCAAAGACCAGCCTCCAGTGACACACCTCCTCCAAAAGGCCACACCTTCTAATCCTTCCCAAACAGTTCTGCCAGCTGGGGACCCAAATATTCACATCCTTGAGCCTATGGGGGCCGTTCTCATTCAAACCACCACATTTGTGCTAGCATTCAGCATTAGTCAGATGCTAGAGGCTGCTATGCCTGTTCATAGCTAATAGACAACTCTTCCATATTTAAAAATGTGAAGGCTATGTTGTGATACTCTGTCCCAAAACATATTCTTGGAAATATATGAAAAGGAGCACACTCAAAACAAAAATAAAAATGCTATCTAACATAAATGCTATATAATAGGTGGGCTAGGGAACTCCCTTGTGTCAGGAGTCAATAGTCAGACATTTTTAAATGAATATTTTAAGTTTCAGAAGAGAATGTCTTCTTGTTGCCTAGATTTAACAGAGTAAGAGAGAAACAGACATGGAGAATTGTTAAACTATAAGTGAATGATCTATACTGAATTTTTACATTCATCAATGTCCAGGGTAACACACCCAATGGCAAATCTTAGCCTAAACACCACAGAGCTATGGAGCAAATGCTAAAGGATGTTCTCTTCGCTTATGGAAACTCTCCCTGGCCTACAGTCTTTTAGGCTTCAGGTCCTATTGTCTGTGCAACTTTGGATCGCTATTGTCAATCACACTCCACTTAGCGCAGACACTAAGCCATTAAAGAGCAGCCTGGTAGAGAGTAGATTCCATTTTCAATATTCGTAACCATCCTGTGGTACCAAATGCTTGGATCCCAAGTTCTGTGGCATTCCGTGGCGTGATTCCCAGCCATTCTTTAGAGGTTCAAAGAAAGGGATAAGGAAGAAAGAAAGCAAAACAGAAAAAGAGAGAGGGAGCAGAGAAAGGAGAGGTGCAAGGCAGAGTAGCAAGGAGGAGATGGGAGGGACAAAGGGGGAAAATAAGAACATAGGGGCAAAAGAAGCTTGAGGTTGTCAAAGAGCCACGATGGCTGTGGAGAAGACTCGGTGGATAAAATGCTTGCCTTGCAAGAATGAGGACCTGAGTTCCAGTCCCCAAAATCCACACGAATGCTAGGGGTGCATGACAACACACCTGTAATTCCAGAGGTGAGAGAACAAACATGGGGGTCCCCGGAACAAACTGGTTACCTTGGGTTCAACTGAGAGACACTGCCTAAGGTGGAGGGCAATCAAGGAAGACATTCAATGTCGACTTCAGACCGTGTTGAAGATGTTCACCATCCAGTCCAGTTTCCCACCGTGAAGGCCAAGGGTCAGACCTCCTTGAGTTGCGCTTGAGAAATCCTAGCATACTGTGAGCCACGTCTTAGTGGGTGATTCTGGTGAAAGGCTGGAAGACCAGAATGCTGATAGAAATGCAAACAGCAAGAACCATGCTTGTGAGATTTTAGATGGAAGTAAGGAATTCAAGGATCGATCAGTCATGGAACATTCTGGCATAAATGCTTCCTGAGAGTGTAGGTGTGGCTGAATTCTTAAGTAATGGACTAGTTTATCTGTCAAAGGAAATCTCAAGACAACCTAACTTCAGGCTATAGTATTGTTATTGCTAGCTGTGTTTGGCCACGTCTATAGTGAGAACCGGCAGTAAAAAGATGTAAAAAGCAAACAAACAAAAACAACTACGCTGTTTTGGAGCACAATTTTTTTTTTCAGTTTTTCAAGGTAGGGTTTCTATGTTTAACAGTCATGGCTGTCCTAGAACTAGCTTTTGTAGACCAGGCTGGTCTTGAACTCACAAAGATCCATCTATTTCTGTCTCCTGAGTGCTGGGATTAAAGGTGTGCACCACCATTGTCCATCTTGGAGCACAACTCTTAATGTTACTGAAAAATTATATTTGTACAAACTAGTTATATTTGTTAAATACTTAGTCAAATACCTTCCCAGTGCCTCATTCTTCATATGGACTATGGCATGGGTGGACTAGACGCTCTTGTCCCACTTCGTCCTCCTATTAACAACTGGAAATGCATAGAAAGAGTAAACACCTGACTGAAAGCAAGATACAGGGAGGCATATCTGTCAGTGAATGGACTTTCAAAGCTCGCTCTTCCTTCCTTCCTTCCTTCCTTCCTTCCTTCCTTCTTTCCTTCCTTCCTTCCTTCTTTCCCTCCTTCCTTCTGGTTTGGTTTGTTTAGTTTTTCAAGATAGGGGTTCTCTGTCCTAGAACTGTCTCTGTACACCAGGATGGCTTCGAACTCACAGAGATCCACCTGCCTCTGCCTCCCAATTGCTGGGATTAAAGGCGTTCACTGCCACTACCTGGCTCAAAGTTGTTCCTTCGTGGGACGCGATTTTCTTCTGTTTTGTTTTAATTTGACACAATGTTGCACTGTGCAGCCCTGGAGGGCCTGGAATTTTCTAGGTAGACCACCTGTTTCTGACTCCTGAGTGCTGGGATTAAAAATATGTGCCATCACCACCAGCCCAGGATCACCTTTTGCCTCAAATATTCCAGACTAGGTGCTATAAAAACCTGCAATGCAGAAACGCTAAAACCTGATAGAAGGGTGGGGAGACACCTCGACATTCAACAAAAGCCCACTCTTCTAAACAGAGGAGAAGAAAATAACAGCCTAGCCAGGTAGAAAATACTATGACAATAACAAATAGATACATATTATCCCAACCAAACCCTATGGAGAAAACCTGTTGCCTTATCCCTGCCTTACCCTAAGCAAGAAGCAAGCAAACAAAAATAACAAAGCAGACCTTGGCCTTAGGTAACTCATACATCTGTCTAAGTGGTATCGGAGAAGGAAAGCAGAGAGCCAAGATTTCTTACCAACCTAGGATGCCCCCTTTGTTCTGGTGACCATAGGGAATGTTCAGACTTACATACCCCAGCAGCAATAAAACATTCTTTCTCTTCTCACTGGAGCTGGGGCAGAAATGATTTTAGGGAAAGGCGAGCATTTCCCTGCTATACAGGAATAACAAGGCCATTGAACTGCACGATATCAGGAGTGACCTCACCAGGAGCAGTAAGGAGCCTTGCAGTCAGGTCAGCATCACGGGAGGCCCAGTGGGAGATCAGTGCTCCCACCCCTGTCCAGCAGTTACCAAGGTCCCTGCTCCCCCTCCAGCTCAACAGAAGAATGGGTTCCCACCTGCCTCTGTCAGCAACAAGCCAGTAGCTTTGTAAAAAACTTCTCAGTAAGCAATTACAGTCACATGCGCAGCAAATAAACTGGAAGACCAAACAAAGAAGGCTAAGATTGAACAAACAAACCAAGGGAACTACCAAACTAGAACATACAATAACCAAAATGCAAAATCCCAATGGGCCACCCCAACAGCAGGATGGAGGAGACAAAAAAAAGCCAGCACACTTCAAGACAACAGTAGAAATTACTCTGAAAGCTAGAAAAAAATAAAGAGAATATTTCCAAACAAGCAAAGCCTCCAGGATCATTACTGGACTGTGGTTCAGATGGATCCCTGAAAGGTCTAGATGATAAAGATTCGGTCGCAGCCCACGGCTCCTGAGAGGTGATGGAACTGTTGGGATGCAAGCCTTAGTAGGAAGACATCTCAGTGCAGGAAGTTTTTGACGTTAAATCCCAGCCCATTGGTCTTTCCTTCGGGTTTCTGACAACCTTGAAGCCAGCAGCCTACCCTGGCCTGCACTCCTGCCTCGCTACACACCTGAGCAATGGATGGGACTAGCAGACTTCTAAAGCTGGAACCAGAATGGCCCCTTTCTCCAAGCAAATGGATTGTCCTGGGTGTTTTGCACAGTGATACAAATTACCTAACACAGACCACAGTGAAACATCGCAATAGTCTTTACAGGCCAGAAAGAGATGAAAAAGGAAGCCAGCAGGAAGTGTTTGAAACAGTAATGGCAGAAAACTCTCCAAATAACCAGAAAGCCATAAACTAACAGGTTCCCACAATTGTAACTGAACACCAAGCACCACAAACAGGAGCTCCTTCCTCCACAGTAGCTTGGCTCCCAGCACAGAACCGTCGAACAAAACTGAACATGCAGTTTCTAAACTCTTAAAACGGAAATCTTCAGGCCAGCGCTGTTTTGCTTTATTGGAATTCTATCCAGCATTTATGAAAAAAATTAATATTACCTCTATATATAGTCTCCCAAAAATAAAAAAAGATGGGGACACTTTTCAATTAATTTTTACAAATCAAAATTATTTCCTATTATCAGCTCCAGACAAAGACAGCACAGCAGTGTGTGAGAGAGAGGAGGGAAGGGGAGAGAGACTAGACCAATATCCCTCATGAATATAAATATAACAATCCTTAACAAATATTAGCAAATAGATTTCAACACAGAATTATATACCATGACCTAGTGGTATTTATTCCTGGGATAAAGAGCTGGTTCCACATTCAAAAATCAATCAATATAATCCACCATATTAACTGGCTAAATTTAAAAATTCACATAATCCTATTAACTGATGTAGAAAAATCACTTGACAAAATGCAACATATATTTATAAAAAATTCTTAGAAAATTAAGAATAAGGTTAACTTCCTCAAATGGATAAAGTAAAACTGGTACACATTATATAGCATGTAATATTCTATAATGCTTGATTGTGGAATGACTGGCTGCTGTTCTCCTGAGATCCAGAGCGAAGCAAAGATGCTCTCTCTTTTACTCCACTTGGTGATGCCCTGGTAGCCAGGCAGAGTACTGCAGCTTGCAGCCCCAACTCCCCAGGGGATGGAAACAAAAAGAAAATTTGAAATTAGATGTTCAAGAGCAACCTCGACAAGGTAGAGAGGCCCCACCTGAAACAAGCACGCATGGGAACAAATGCCAAAATGCCGTGCCACAGAAGGTTAGAGCCAGTACAAGAAGGTTCGCTCAGAGGGAGGAAAACACAACTCTCCTTAACAGATGACATGAATCAGCAAGATGGCTGAGTTAGTGAAGACACTTGATACCAAACCTGACTATCTAGGTCCACATGGAAGAAGGAGAGACCTGATTCCCATAGGTAATCTCCTGACCTCAAGTATGCAAGTCTCTCTGTGTGCCTCTCTGTCTCTGTCTCTGTCTCTCTCTCTCACTCTCACACACACACACACACACACACACACACTAAATAAACGTAAAGAAGAGTTCACATGCTAATCCTGTTGTGACTATGGTTGAGACCAGCTAGAAGCTAGTGTTAGCACTCAAAACACGTGCAAGTAGAGCACTAGTAAATGGAGCTGAAGGTAACAAGGGAGAGAACCCTAAACATACAAATCTATGTCAAGGGTCTTAAGGAGGCCCACCCCCTATCTGAAACCTGGCATTTAAGGAAATCTAATACATATAGATGAGCTAATCAGTCATCTATTTTACTATATATATATTATACAAAAATGCCAGCCCCAGTAGATTTCTTTGGATTCTTAAGCATTTTGAGAACAATGTTTTAATTTAAAAGGGTTATAGATCAATTAAAATCACATTAAACATAAAGCAATGTAACTGGGAATAGTGACTCGGGTCTCTAGCCATAACATTCTGGAGGATGAGGCAGGAGGATTTTCATGAGTGTGAGGTCAAATTGGGCTGAGTTCAAAACTAACCTGGGCTACAGAATGAGACCTTGTCTTAAAAATCAGGCAACAACTCAAGAAAATAAATGACTGACTGAGTCCTCATTTCAGACAGCCAGAACGAATGAGGTTGGATTTTACTTTTTTAAATAAAACCTTGTCGCCAGCAGTAACTCTGGAAAACCTATGTATGGCAAGTTTTCCCCTCCTGACTACAAATTCTAATTCACCAATTCTTCTTGCATGGTACTCTTTGGATGGAACTGTTAGGAACACCCAGGTTAAAAACAACAGTCCTTTTCTGCAAGCTGACCTACATCAGCATAGTTAGAGAGTTCGGTGAGAGCATCTCCTCATCCAGGATGCTAAGGGCTCAGCAAAGTGTCCTTCCCTGCCTTCAAAGGGTTTTTAAAAATAAATCTAAGGGTGAGACTGAAAGAGACCGAACACATAAAAGCATTTACAGCAAAGCAAAGAACCAGTGGACTGAAATGTTGTCTGGAGCAGAAGAGGGCCGTGGCATGTTCTCACTGAAGTGTATCTACACACGCCCGGGAAGACAGTTTCCAGCCTGGTCCCTAAGTCCTGCAGATGAGCCACTTCAGTTGGGTTCTTCAACAGGAGCCGTTCACCCTGTTCCCAGCCTCT
>NC_022018.1:51799737-51827098 GCF_000317375.1 Microtus ochrogaster
CTCTCTCTCTCTCTCTTCCTCTCTCCCCCTCCCCACACTTGCCTTCCATGCACAGCTACACCCCTTTTCCAGACCTGACCTACAAGATCAAACGGTCCACACGGGGCTGGGGATAGAGTGATGACAGGAGGAAAACTTGCCTTGCCCGGACACCAGCCCTCTCCTTCCAAGGACAACTCTCAAGTATTCATTCTCAGCCCAGAGATTCTCAGATTCGTTTTCTGTTCTGGGAAGACTTGTACATTTTGGAGAACTCTTTACATTCCTAACTTCAACTCCTGTCGTAGTGTTCAACTTGGCAAAATAGAAAGCATGTCTTTTCAGGTTTTTTTTATTATTATTTTTTTAAGAACAAATGCAAAAGCTCTCAAAGCACGTTGTTTCGCGGTTGAGCCAGGGGTCAACACTCAGGCATTGTTCCCTAAGAAAGCTGACGGCTATCATTTCCACTATAATGACCACTTATTATTTTTTCTCTTTGTTTCTTGGCTAGAGCCACCACTCCACAGGTGTCATCGTTACGCACTCAGAACCCAACCACGAGTAAGTCTGTGGAGTCTAGCATGAGATAGTGCCCAGCAAAACAACAGCGAGCCTAGGGAGGCCGCAACTGAGGAATCAAGTCTCCCGGCTCCTGAAGAACACTGGTACCTGAGCCCTAGAAAAGCCAAGGAAGTGCATTTCGCAGCTGAGGGAACCCCATAGGAGCCTGGAGGCTGTGGGGTAAGGATGCACAGTAGTGCCGTTTTTAGCCAGTGGAGACACTTTCTGCAGTGATATATGCACACATAAAGCAACACACATTGTAAAAGAAGGAAACCTGTCCCAAAGGACTGGTGAAATCAGTAATCAGGCCCGCTGGTATGATGCTGAAATGTTTCAAGCCTATCTTATAATTGATGCCAGGTAAATGTAGTATGGATCCATCAAAATGTGGCAGTTTGTGGGGAGGGTATTTAGGGAAGGAGGAGGAGGAAGATGAAGAAGAACAAAAGGAATGTAGGAAAGTTAGAGAGAAAGAAACACAGCCGGCTTTCCCAAGCCTGTGAGCAAGCAGGCTGCTCCAGCTGGAAGTCATTGTGAAGGCTGGCGTCTACGTTGTCAAGGCGACCGCCCGGCCGGCGCCAGAGGAGGGAGGGGGAGGCGGGCCGGGTGAATGGGTGACGTCACGCGGACGGCGCCAGGCTGTCTAGGCGGCCGAGCCAATGAATCAGCTGTCGCGGGAGGGAGGCTGCGCGAGGAGGATGCAGGAATGCAGCCCGAGCAGCTCGGGCCCCAGCGCTGCGGGCTGCCGGTTCCTCCATCCCGGTGCCGCCCTCTCCTTGGCCCGCAGCAACGGGAGTACCACAGCACTGGTTTCCCGCAGAGCCAAAGCCAAGAGCCCGGTTGGGGGGGTCTGTCCCTGAGGTTCTGTGCTCCACCCACTGCCACACAGCTACTGGTTTAAATGGAGAAAATTAAGTAAACCTTGCCCTGGTAGATTAAGATGGACTTTGAAAATGTGTGAATTTTCTTGTGGCCTTGCTTGGGGGTTTTACAGTGCCTAAGTGCTGGGCATCATGGAAAATAAAAAGAATCAGAGTGCCCAAAAGAGCTCAAAACTGAACAGGAAAGAAAGGACCAGCCAGGGGCATTTCCTTCCATTGCTGAGTGCTGCCGGACAGTGCCTGTAGGCACTGGAGACAACTGGCGCAAAGGAATAGGTTTTCAGGGTCCTACATCCTTCTTTGGGGTCCATTAAAGAGTGTCCTCCAGGAGGCTAAAAATGAGTTGCACTCATTTCAGTATTCCTAGCCTTCAGTATCTCCCAGAAGTTATTAAGGACTGGAGAATGTCCGTACAATAATAGTGGCGCCAGAGCAAACAGGGTTGGACAGAGAGAGGTTTGAATGAAAACAGAATGTCCTTGAATTCACGAACGTCTTGTTGGGTGGTGTACAAGGTAGTGACCCAATGTTTCTGGAGGTGTGGCTTAACCGTTAGAGGAGATGCCCTTAAATGTGCCTTTCGGCCACCCTGGGGACCTTTTATTCCTGTGATTATGAAATGAGGAGACTTGGAGAGATAGTCCTTCAAGACTTCTGAGGTTTTATAAGCCTATCTAAAATTGGCTAGGCTTATCATCTTTTCTGTGGCCGTGAGGCAGTGGCGCACGCCTTTAATCCCAGCACTCAGGAGGCTGAGGCAGGCGGATCTCTGAGTACGAGGCCAACCTGGTCTACAAAAGCTAGTTTCAGAACATGCTCCAACGCTACAGAGAAACCCTGTCTCCAAACAAACAAACAAAAACCCCGAAATTTGTATTTGCTATGTGTGACATTCATTCACTGCACAAGCAGTTCAGAGCACCTACTCCCTGCCCCCAGCCCCCTGAATAATGTACATTAGAGCTTTGGATTTAAAAGTCCTTTAAAAAACTGAATTATTAAATCACCATATGTATTAGTCATGTCTCTGTTGCTGTGATCAAAAACGCTATGACCAAGGCAATTTACAAAAGAAAGAGTTTGGGCCTATGGTTTGAGAGAGGTAGGAGCCCATCACGGGGTGGGGAGCCGAAGAACAAGGCAACAAGAACAGTCATAGTGACTGCAACAAAAAGCCGAAGCTCACATCTCTCTGTGCAAAGCAGAGAGAGCAAACTGGAAATGGTTCAGGTCTTTAAATCTCAAAACCCACCACCAGTGGCATACTTCCTCCAGTCAAGCCACACCTCCTAAACCTCCCGAAACAGTGTCACCAACTGGGGTCCATGTGTTGAAATACATGAACTTACAAGGGACATTTTTTTTTCTTTCTATTTTTGGTTTTTCGAAACAGAGTTTCTCTGTGTAGCCCCGCCTGTCCTGCAACTTGCTCTGTACACCAGGTTAGCCTCAAACTCAAAGAGATCCACCTGACTTCACCTCCCAAGTGCTGGAATTAAAGGCATGTGCCACCATGCCTGGCTCAGCCAGACATTCTTATTCTAAGGATAATAACTCTGAACTATTATAATTAAAAGATATTCTTGTAGGAAATAATTTAGAAAGCAAAATAAATAAATCCTTTACCATCCTGTTTCATGTAAAAGTTTGAGATGCGTCAAGTTACCAACTCACCCAGGCATCTGGCTGAGAGCAGGGCTTGGGATTCTGCATCTCTGGACCAGTTTGGGAAAAGAGGACCCTGACGTCAAAATCCCAAAGGATAAGAGGGATGGGAAGTAAATGCCTGTGGAGAAAGAAAGCTGGGGCCACGTGACAGGGCCTGGGAGGGAACCAACAGGATGAACAAGCTTTGGGGAGCAGAAATGACAGCATGACTGTATTTGTTTTACTTTGATCAATGGCTATCTGGAAATTACAAGGGATGGCATTTGACATCTGCCGGCGGTGGCAAGACAGTGAGTCAGAGGACTGAAGAGTTTCAGAAGAAAAATGTAAAGTCTGCCAGTCCCAACAAAACTAGTGTGAGTGAGGAAAAGAGCAGGCGTGTCATCTCTTTAGATGATGGCCGCATTCACAGAAAAAGCCAAATCTGAGAGTGTTTGATTGATTGAACCAATCTTCCTGTGGCTTGGATGTGAAATATCCCCATCTATGCCCACCCATATGACCTAAGTCCACCTTAGTGCATCCACCAACATGGCTCTTAGGTCCAAAGGGTCGCAGAGATTGAATGCCCGGAAACAGATCTCCACCTCAGCCAACCCCAATCCCGCAGGATTGACCACAACCTGATTTGAATTCCCAGCGTGAGCTCACAACTTCAATGGAAATCCGAAAACGACAAAAATAAGTACGAATGGGTCCCCTCAAACCCTATAGCATAGACAAGAAAAGGGACTCACCAAGATGCAGCCGCTGTAGTCCAGAAGCCGGTTTTAAGCATGGCGTAAGGAGCTCGGACTGCAGACTAGGGGCCTTCCAACACGAGGCCTGCCACGTGGAAAGGACCTGCCCTAGCTCGGCGGGAACCTCCAAATTTCCTTAGCGAGCTCTCTGACGACGTAAGAATTCCCAATCAAGCCAAATCAAAACGAGCCGAATTAAGAAATATCCAGGTTTAATGGGAGATCTGCACTCTCAGGTGGCCCCGGGGAATGGGGGGTGTTGGGGGGGGGGGACCTGGAAGCTGCAGGAACCGCGACCCCGGGAGGATCGCTTAAGTACCCTGGGGAGTGGCCAGGACCTGGCCTGCTGGGATTTGAAGTCCAGACCAGGCCTGGGGGCTGAGATAGATGTCAGGGACTGGGGCTTATGCTCCCAAGCTAACAGTATGAGCTTGTGGTCCCCAGCTGAGCACTATCTGAAATGCCGGGGGACCCTTAAAAGGAAGGGCCTCTCCAGAGGAAGTGGTTCCATAGAAGCAGAGCCGCAAGGTTTTTCTAGCCCTGCATCACTTCCTGCCCAATCCCTGTTTTTTGAGAATACAGCCAATCTGGCCATCTACCTCGTGCTCCTATCTAGATGCCCCTACAGCTCCCGCCCCCCTCCCACACACACCCCATGATGGACTGTTTCACCTGGAACGGAAAACCAAAGTAATCCTCTTCCCATTTAATTGCATTTGTCAGATTCTATACAACGGTCCAGCTTTGTAATTTTGTAGCAGATGACTGATACTTTTCGTTTATAAAGAGTACACCTCTGTTTTACCTCACAGGAGGAAGATTGCAGCCCCAGGGTACATTCACCTCCTTGCACTGGGGCCTGTGCTGAAGCACTGTAGCACCATGGAGTCCAAACTGTGGAGCCAAGATGCTCACCTCATGGTGGGGACAAGACAAAAAGAGGAGATAAGGGTCTGCCATCCTTAATTCAGATCATGCCCCGATGACCCCAAACCCACCAGAAGGCCTCACCCTTTAAAGGTCAGCTGCTTCCTAGAAATGCCGGGTATCTTTAAAAGAAAAGCTTTAGGCAAACATTGCAGATCAAAACTACAGCAGAGCAAAAACAGGGTCTTTGATGGAAAAAGGTTAAATGAACCTCATGGAACCTTGGTGTGACTGCAGGATGCTTTGCTCCTGTTCAACTTGAATTTTTTTTTTTTTTTTGGTTTTTCGAGACAGGGTTTCTCTGTGGTTTTGGAGCCTGTCCTGGAACTAGCTCTTGTAGACCAGGCTGGTCTCGAACTCACAGAGATCCGCTTGCCTCTGCCTCCCGAGTGCTGGGAATTAAAGGTGTGCGCCACCACCGCCCGGCTTTGTTCAACTTGATTTTATCTTTGCTTTTATAATCTAATTCAAAGAGTTAAGTTTTGATTATGTTGGATAATGTTCTTGTACACTGTAAAGATTTGTCACTCATATCGGTTTAATAAAATGCTGATTGGCCAGTAGTCAATCAGGAAGTATAGGCAGGGCAACCAGACTAGGAGAATTCTGGGAAGAGGAAAGGCAAGATAGTCTCTCACCAGCCAGATACAAAGGAAGCAAGTTAAGAATGCCTTATTGAGAAAAGGTACCAGGTCACCTGGCTAAACATAGACAAGAATTATGGGTTAATTTGAGTTGTACCTGCTAGTTAATAATAAGCCTGAGCAATAAGCCAAACAGTTTATAATTAATACAAGTCTCTGTGTGTTTCTTTGGGGCTAAATGGCTGCAGGACTGATGGGACAAAAACTTCTGTTTACAAATACAAGTGAAAATATTAGGGGAGAATGAAACAGAGAAAGAAGGGAAGAGAAGCAAACAGAAAGAAAGGATCTGTAGGAAGCAATATTAGGAGTTCAAGTGTGGAATTTGGGGTATGGTCTGAACTAGGGAAATGAGGAAATAAAAGAGTTTAAAGAGTTTATATTCACACCAATTATAACAGCCAGAACCAGTTGATTAAGAGATCTTTTCTCGTAAAGCAATTAAAACAACTTTTCTCCATCCTTATGGCCTAGCCCACTGTCTCCTAACCTTAGCTTCATCTGTAGCAGCATCCCTATGGTTTCATAAACAGGAACGCCCAGGCTCAACCAAGCAAGCATTTCCCCAGCGTCCCTAAGAGTGGAGCCCTAGCATCAGTAAGTTTAAAGGCTCCCCAGGTAAACCTAATGTGCAGCTAGTGCTAAGAGCCACTGAGCTCGTATACTGTCTCCAGCTCATTTCATGGCTTCATTTCTGCCCTCTGAATGCCCTCCCCCTTGTTAGCTATTATAGGAGGACTGGATCATTTAAGTCTTGGTGCGTTTTATGCTGAATTTCGATGGAGTCTAGTACATTCTGTGAGTTCAATATCTTCCATCCCTTATTAACTGTCATAGCGTAGTCATGGCCATATCCAGTATATTGTCCTATCGCTTGATAAAAAAAGAAAAATAGTGATTTGGTACATTATTGGGTGGAAATGATAACCTGGTTTTATGAACCTCATGTAACCCTTCTGTGACTGCATAATGGCTTGCCATTGTTTGACTTGATTTTTTTTTTCATGGCGACTCAGGCCTGTAATCTCAACCCTAAGAAGGAAGCAAGAGAAGAATGGCTAAGAGTTCCAGGTAAGCCTGGGCTACACAGTGAGTTCCAACTCAGGTTACAGGATAAGACCCTGTCTTAAACATTCAAAGCAATAGTAATATCAATAATAATAACCTACTTGAACAACCATTTGGGGATTAAATCTGAAGGAAGAGGCAAGTACTTAAAACAGGCATTGCTCTCAGAACTTTCAGAAGTCAAGTTAGTCACTTGTTACTAACAGAATAAAGAATCCTGAAAGTGAGTTGCACTGCTTGATTTTTCTTTAACAACTGACTTTGAAACCTTTGTCAATTTCTTTCATTTCTCTAAAATTGATTGAATACCTATGGCGTCTTAGATACTTTTTCAGAGGTGAGGATGCTGGCAGAGTGGGTGAGGAGGGCTTTCCTTACTCAAAGAGAGAAAGGTAAGTGCAGTGACATTCAGTGGTTCCAAGTTTTAGTTGGGTTGTGGGAAAGGCCCCCGTCTTTCCTGGTCTTCGGTACAGTCGCGTTTCATTGGTACTGTTTCAAAGTCCATTCATGGATTGCATTTTTTAATAACTAACAACTTCAAGTGATACAAGACTAAATAAACCCATTCATCTTCTCATTCTTCCTTTCCATCTGCCTGATTTCCCATTCCCACCCCCTGAAGTCACCGTGGTTTCTTTCTTGAGTATCTTCCTGGATTATTTTTGTGGCTACTCAAATTCAACTACAAATATATTCTTATTTCTCCATTTTTTTGGCACTATTCTCCATCTGTTTTTCATTCAGAAATATTGGAGGAGCGTCCTTCTTTCTCAATATACACCTGAAACCTCGAGAAGAGAAGCCAGTGCCATCTCAGCCATCTCTCCATCCCCTTCCAATATTTTATTGCAAAGCTGCCTGGTTAATCTCAGATGTGTCACTTTGGCACACACACACATTCAGTTTATCTGAAAGCTAAGGCTCTTGTAAGTGTAGTTCAGTTACTGCACCTTCTAAAGATCTTGTAATAATGTTTTCAGTGATTTCCTTCAAATGTATTCCAGGCAGACAATTCCTAGGTTGAACGATAGAAATATTTTAAAGTCTTCTTAGGTATTTACCGAGTCATTACTGGATAGAAAGTACTGTCTTAGGGTTTCTGTTGCCGTGAAGAGACACCATGGCCACGGCAACTCTTATAAAGGGAAATATTTCATTGGGGCTGGCTTACAGTTTCAGAGGTTTAGTCCATTCTCTTCATGATGGTGTGTGGACTGACATGGTGCTGGAGAAGGAGCTGAGAGTTCTACATCTGGATCCACAGGCAACAGGAAGTAAACTGTGTCCCATACTGGGTGCCGCTTGAGCATATGAGACCTCAAAGCCTTCCCCCACAGTGACACACTTCCAACAACAAGGCCACACCTCCTAATAGCACCAGGCTCTATAGGCCAAGCATTCAAATGTAAGAGTCTTTGGGGCCATACCTATTCAAACCACCACAATTCCCAATTCATCTTCTCTCTTGCATAGTATATACTATCCATTCACTGATGATTGTAAGTGCTGGAAAATAACCATACTGCTGTCAAATAACCTATGTTCACACTAATGTTATTTTATATCTGAACTTTACCATGTATTTATTAGAAATTATATAATTAGGGACTTATTCATTTCTTGTACAATTTTGAAGAGTTTTAATTTTTCTATTCATTTATAACAAATTAATATTTTTAACAATAATGATGACTTATGCTTACTAAGCCCTTGTGTGTTACAGATGCTGGGCCATATATTCTTAATGGATCCTGTGGATTGTGAACTGTTTATGTGAGTTTGGTATGTGTCTTTAATTCTGTTTTAAGGCCATTTCCTTAAAAAAAATAGAGAAACTTTTAAGATTATATAATAAATTAATACAGTTTTGTTTGATTTCATGTACAAAAACTATCTAAGTCACACTAAAATTAAATTAGCATACTAGTTCTCATAGACATTCTAATAACTTTTTAAACCGAAATTAATCACTGAGTATTTCTAAATAGCCACCTACAGTGTGACATTTACAAAAACAGTTGGAGCTAGAGATGTGGTTTGACGTGGGATGCCTTTCTGTATATGTGTTTGTAGGCAGAGACTGCTTGCTTGTTCCTGGCTGCCCAGACCTGAATAATCACACAGAAACTATATTAATTACAAAACTGCTTGGTTGATATCTTGTTTCACATTCCTAGCTACCTCTTACATCTTAAATCAATCCATTTCTGCTAATCTATATATCGGCACGAGGCTGTGGCTTAATGTTAAGGATCTGGCGTCTGTCTCCTTTGGCAGCTACATGGTGTCCCTTCGACTCTGTCTACTCTCTCTGTACATGTCTCTTCAGATTTTCTGCCCGGCTTTACTCTGTTAAACCATTGGCTGAAAGCAGCTTCTCTATGAACTAATAACAATAAAACATATTCACAGTATACAGAGGGGTATCCCACATCATGTGTTGCTTTTATTGGTTAATGAATAAAACTAGTTTGACCAATGGCTTTCTGTGGGATCATTCAAGTGTAGGCAGCTGGGAAATGAAAGTGCAGTCTCTGATTACAGTAGTTCAGTCACGGAGCAGTTGCCTAGTATGTATAGAGCCCTGGGTTCCAGCCTCAACATCACGGAAGAAAAAGAATGAGAAGAATGGAGGAAACAGGAAACGGAAAAATCACCGGTACCCTTGTGTTGCCATGTATAGACCAGGATTGCCTAAAACTCACTATGTAGTCCAGGCTGGCCTTGAACTCCCAGCACCCTCCCAAGTGCTGGAACTACAGGCATGAGCCACCATAGTAGCTCATGTCTTCATTATAAAACTACTTTTATAAATACTGATAACTAGCAATGGAGAAAATTAAGGTTACCCACAATTCCCTCAACCTGAGACAATCTCTGCCAGCATCTGGAGCAAATCTCTGTGAGTTTGCTATATATAATTACATCAGTACACACACACCATATTGTGGGGTTTTGTTTGTTTTTACAAAAATGTCATTATTATACCATGCATATATTTTTTATGCATATATTTTTTAACCTGTTTTTTGTTCCTTGATAGCTACATAGAGTGACTGGCTCTCTATTTTGTCAGTAACTCTGTGCCCACTTCCTCGTGACCGGCTATGAAAGGGAAAAAGACTCTATTGATGTCACTTCCCCTCTTATTGGTGTGAAGAAACTTTCCAGTAGAGTCCTCACCTGCCCCTGTTCATCAGCTCAGTTTCCTGAAGCAGCGTAATCCCATTGTTCCTCAGAGACATCATTTCTTCAAGGGCATACCTGCCCGTGAGGAGAGACTAGCAAGGGTGCCAATGACTTTCCTGCCTTAAGGGAGACAAGTCAAAAGAAAACAGATCACTTTCTGTGCCAGGCATGGTTTGAAATAGTCTGCTGGCCTGGGTATCTCCACAGCTTGCTTTCCGAGCTCCTGTCTTCCCACTAACCCAGCCTTCTGTGCTCCACCCTTGGCAGCATTTTTAACTTCTGCTCATATCTGTTTCTTAACAAAATTGAGAACATAATTGGCTCTTCCACAGAGCTAACCTTACGTTTATTCTAGCTGCTACACGGGGATAGACGGGTCTATCAATTATGAATGCCTTCGTGTGTGCAGAGGCAATGGCGGAGCAGTGGTAAGCTTACCTTCTTCTGGAGACTTACCCTTATAAATAAATAATGAGATGTTTCTCTGAGATGCCTTCAGCAAAGGTGGGAGGGGTGGGGGGGCATTCCTTCTAGATATTAAGTGTAAAATCTAAATGAACAGCTAAGAACCTATCAGAGTTTCTGAGAAACACAGGGAAGCAGACAAAGTGATTCCAAATCTATTTCCAGACTGTGTGCATGAAATAAAATACTTCACTTAAAAATATTAAAAATATTATCATATGATGTCTCTTATGATATGATGCTCCACTCCATCATCACCTGTCTAGTGTTACATCACAAAGCTGTGCTAAATTTAGTGACTTCATTCATCAAGAGTGATCAAAACCAATGGTATATAGGATACATCATGAAAATGTACCATTTTCCTCTTGCTTCAGTTAATTGATACTAACCTTGCATATATTAAGCCTAGATACTAAATCAAATTGCTCCCTGAAATAGTGGCCAGTAGGCTCCTGAGCTGGCCATTTTCTGGATAAGGATTCCAGTCTCTTGCAAGGGTAGAAAATGCTTTGTGGTTACCACTAGGGGGCAAATAGCCTCTGGGACTTCACTTTGACCAAAGGATATCTCTGCCCAGCCAGCCAGTTTCCATGTCTCAAGTGACGTGCTTTTAAATCTTGCATTACCAACTCTTGATCAACCCATAGGCGTAGCAAGCAAGACCTTTGTGCTAACACAACATCTAAATGTCTCTCCTTTCCCTCCCCTTTTGGAAGACAGATTTCTTTCCTGAGTGTATGGACTGCAGACCTCCCCTGCTCAATTGAGCCCTCAGTCTGCAGCAAGGTGGCCTTTGAACATCGCTGCTCTCCGTCCTTTTAGACCTTAGAATGGCACACAAATGCCTTCCTTCCTCCTTTATTTCCGAATACCTTTCAGGGCTTCCTGCCACTCCCAGCTCAGACTTGCAGGCTGTTCCTAAAGAACACTGTTATTTCACGTGTTCCCATCCTTACTAAAGCTGTGGCTTCTCTCTGGAATTGAAAACTCAGTTCAAAGTCTAGTCTCTGCTGCTCCCTCTCCCCCACCCCACCGCTTTCTTTTTCCGAAACAGAACATTTAGTTCTTGTGCTTTCACCCTCCTGCCATTACCGTTATGGCCACCAGAATATGAGCATTCCCTGTGCTTTGAAATACATGTTCAACTACTGTTTCTTTGCTATAGAGCCATGGAGAATCAGCCAAGAGTTCTAGAAACAGAATAGAAGACAAGATGACCCTCTCCTCCCTGGAAATCAGTGACTGAGAGCTATGAACCTTAAAAACAGTCTTTCTGCCTTTCAGAAAGAAGGTAGGAGGTGTCTCTGAATAAAAATGTGGGTTTTGTTGCTGGTTAAAAATAAGAAATTGGGCCTGAGCAGTGCTTGCCTATGCCTTTAATCCCAGCACTCAGGAGTCAGAGGCAGCCAAAATTCTGAGTTCGAGGTCAGGCTGTTTTACAGAGTTCCAGGACAGCCAGAGCTACACAGAGAAAACCTGTCTCAAAAAAAAAAAAAATGGGAATTTTGATTCAAAGGAGGTGTTTGAAAGTTGTATACCTTTTGAAGGGGAAATCATGACTCAAAGATGGGCAAGCGGTACCAAGTGGCAGCTGCCAGGCAGGGAGCCTTGGAGAAAAGCCACAGTGCAGGCACTGTTGTTGGAGGTGGCCTCACCAGCGGGTTCTCTGCTTGAGTGGGTGTTTTAATTTGAGCTCATGTTCTGAATTTTTCATCCCCAGCTTCTAGTTCCATTTTGGTAGGTTCTGGAAACCTTCCAGGTTGGACTACCAAACTCGATGAAGTACGTCACCAGAAACACATCCTAGAGAATTTTTTGTATCTGGCTCTTACCCCCTCCTCTCCCTCTTCTGCTTCCTACTTTGGTTAGGTGAATAACAGTGCTCCTGCCACTATGATATTCTTCCTACATACCCTGGGGCCAAGATCATGAACAAAACCCTCCAAAACTATGAGCCAAAACATGAGCATCTCCTTCATGTTCCTTCAGACATTGTAGTTACAGGAGCAAGATGTCTAATAGGGAATTCCACCTCCACAAGAAAAACAACCACCAAATAAGGTTCAAGGCCCATGATCAAGTTCTTTGTTCTATTTTTTTTTTTTCAGGGAAAACCAAACTCTTCCATACTGCCAAGGGAAATCAGGAGCCACTCATGAGATAAGAGGAGGAATGAAGACTAAAATGTAATGTGCTCTTCTAGATGGACTCTGGGACAGAACAGGGGCGTTAGGGGGAGACTAAGGGAATCTCAATGAGCAGAGCCCTCAGTTCCTAACACTGCAAGTTCATTAGCGCTAATTACACATACCACGCTAAAGAAAGATGTTGGTCATCATGGCCAAGTAGGTGCAGAGTGCATGGGATCTCTGTCTTTACAGCATCTCCGCAAGCTGAAAACCGTGTTTAAAAAGAGGAGGATGAGGAGAAGGTAAGATGGAAGGAGGGAAGAACAAAGAGAATGGAAAGAATAAGGACACAGAGCAGCCTGGAAGACATCTCCTTCAAAGACCTGAGGGTGCTGGCAGGTCTCAGGACACCTCACCCCAAACCCTTCTCCAGCTTAGAGACTGAGGCACTCTCACAACTGGATCTCCAGTTCCAAGAGCTTGTTTTAACATTTGAAAATTACATTATGGGCTGGGGAGCTTGGTAAAATATTCACCCTACAACCATGAGGACCTGGGTTCAACCCCCAGCCCCCATGTAGAAATGCCAGACACAGTAGTGTGTGCTTGTAATCCCAGGACTAAGGAGGCAGAGACAGGAATTCCTGGGGCTCACTGGCCAGCCAGTCTATCCTAATTGGTGAGCTCCCAGGCTATGAGAGACCCCATCTTAAAAGAAGTGCATTATAATCTGAAAATGACGTGGGTGGTTGTCCTCTGGCCTCTGTATGCAAACCCACACATACACATGTATATGAACATGTGAACCCACACATACCCAAACATATACACATAGTCACACATCAAAAATAAAAGAAGCCGGGCGGTGGTGGCACACGCCTTTAATCCCAGCACTCGGGAGGCAGAGGCAGGCTGATCTCTGTGAGTTCAAGACCAGCCTGGTCTACAAGAGCTAGTTCCAGGACAGGCTCCAAAACCACAGAGAAACCCTGTCTCAAAAAAAAAAAAATAAAATAAAAGAATGTTGTATGACAAAAATCTTACTCTAAATGCAGAAAATGTCAACTCCACCAGGACCATTTTCCCCCTGAAATTAATCTAGAGGAAAAGCACCTTTATAAAAAATAGTTGTTAAAGTCAAGGCCGAAAATACACAGAGATCAAGTATGTATGATATGAATATTTGAAAGAAAAGAACAGAGGCTCAATTTCTTTTTCATCCAACAAAAAGGAAACATTGGATTTTTGTGACTACTACTGTTTGAGGAACATAGGCTAAAGGTGGACGTGCTCATATACTTGGGCTGTAGAAATCACTGAACGTCCATCTCATGGAAATCCCTTGACCAACGGCAGTGTAGACATCTTCCTTGTGAGGGGGGTTTCAGAGCAATCAATATAGACACTGCATCTTTCAGTTTTCGTATTTCTGATATTTGTCCTCAACGTGCTAAAGTCTGGTAAAGATTTAGACTTTTAAAAAAGAAACTGTTGAAGAGAGGAAAGAGATGACTGCCATGTTTAAGGAGAACTTGGTGCCTGACTGCATGTCTGTGCCGTTTTAAATGGTTCATCAGATATTTTAATTCTGAAGGTTTCTCTTGGTTCATTATTACCGTTTCTAGTTCTCTGCATGTTAGTGTAATTCTAATTGTGGTGTGTGTGTGTGTGTGTGTGTGTGTGTGTGTGTGTGTGTATGCGCGCACGCATATGGCTACCTTGATCTCAGTCCTCAGTGACCAGGACCTCACCAAGCAGGCTAGGCTGGCCGGCCATCTGTCTTCACTTTCCCAGTAAAGGGATTGCAACTGTGTACTCAAAGCCTGGCTTTTTACTGGGTGCCAAGGATCTGAACTCAGCTCTTCCTGCTTGTGTGGCAAACACTTTGCCAACTGAACCATCTCTCCAATTCTATAATTTTAATATCTTAAAAAGTAACTTTAATGTCCATTCTTTCAAAGCTCCATTATCTTGATCTCACTGTGAATCTGTTTCTGTTGTCTGTTTTCGTTTGTTTTTTAGTCAGATTCTGTCTTCTTGTTTGCATGGTTCTTTCCTGCTGCCTGAAATTCTGTGTGGATATTGGCAAGAGAATCAGTACAGCATGGCCTCTCTGTAGAGAGAATATGCACACGATTTCATCAGACAGCTAGGCTGAGGGCACAGGACCTCAGAACACCTCAGTCTTGGGATCACAGTCACCTAGGGTGTGGAATAACAGCTGATCTCCTTCTCATTCAGGGAGGCATTTACTTGCCTCCAGAATCGGGGTTGCTCACGCCATTAGTGTCCACTCCTCCCTTAGTTTTCTTCACCTGGACTACAGCTTACAGATTCAGCAGCCACCTTTAGGGAAAAAGTGAACCCAGATTCCAGCTTCACCTCAGCCATTACTTGTTTCCTCTAAAACTCAGGTTGGGATTTGATCCCTAAGGGAAGAGTGGCAAGAGGCTAAGAGCTTTTTAAGGAAATAAAGGTATTTTTACGGCAGTGGGTTTGTCACAGAAATATTGGGTGGCCCTAAAGCACAGCCCCCTCTTGAAGTTTGCCTCCTCCACGTGTGGCCACATGCCCTCCCTGTGTTTGATCATGAGCTCAAAGTGACACCCAGTCTTCACTGGAAGATTAACAGCTGCCAACATGATGCTCTTGAACTTTCCAGCTTCCAGAACTTGAACCCAACTAAATTTCTATAATTATAAATCTCCAATCTCAGATATTGTGGTATAGCCACAGAAAACCAAGACAACCTGCGTGGGCATTTATCAGGCACATGGCTCCATTTCTCCCGCTGTCTTCGTGGCTTTGCAACAGTGTTTCATTTGGAGGCTGTTTCTATTATTATTGTTGCTTAATATTTAATTATCTCCTCTAGCTATTCACCATGGTCTAAAATCACGGTATTTCATTGGTAGAAAAGATTATGCACACACAATATCCATTACTTTTATTTACTGTCAATAAAAACCCCTGGTAATTTGAACAACATCAACCAAGCTCAAGATGCTTTTTTATGTCACAAAACTAAACCCAGGCTGGGCTGAGGTTTGGCCTATAAAATTCACACCTTGAAAACATGAGGACCTGAGTTTGATGCCCCAAACCCACTTTTACAGACATGGAGGTTTGTGCTTGTAACCGCCATGCTGAGAAAGTGGAGTTCACTTGCCAGCCAGCAGAGCCTATTTGTAAATTCCAGGCCTACAAGAGACCCAGTCTCAAAAAATTAAGATGAATAGTGTCTGAGAAGACCTGAGGTTGACCTCAGGCTTACACCCTCACACACACACACACACACACACACACACATACACACTCACATACACATTCACACACATGTGCACATGCACATGTATATAAACACACACATACATGCACACAGAGACAGAAACACACATATATCAACATTAGATAACCCTCAGAACTAAAGAAATTTCTGTTTAGATACTGCAATTGGAGAATATTCCATAATTTGACTTTTACAATACTATGAAATAAGTTTGCATCCACAAACTCTTTCAAAGTCACACATTCTAACAGCAGAGCCACTGAACAATGGCAATGCACATGGATCACGTGAAGACTTGCAATCTCTACTTTAATGGAAGTGCATTTCTGTATTCACATAATCAAAATAACACATGGAATTTTGGCTTGGCGATCACAGTTCTTCAGTCTGGGGAAAGCAAACATTCTCATGCTATCTGTGACCAGCTCGTCACTCTGTTTCCCATTATGGACTATTTGAGCAGATGCCCAAAGCAGCCACTGCCCTAACTGGATGAAGATGCCAAGATGAGTGAGACTCAGCCCTTAACTGGAGAAAAAAGAGAGAAGAAACTGCACCCCTTTAATTGTTGATATAGGTTACCATTGCTCAGTCTTATTGTCAATAATCAAAAATTTTGATTTAGTTAAAAAGAGATGTATCGCTGGGTGGTGGTGGCGCATGCTTTTAATCCCAGGGGGGCATTTGCTACAGCCAGACAGGAACCCTCATTCTCTCACCATTCACCATAGCAACCCCTGACTCCACGACCTCTGACCAGTGTTCTCGACCCTGTGTAGGAGCCCTAAGCTTCTTTTCTCGGCAGTCAAAGAAAGCCTAAGTTAGCAACTGTCAGTTAAACTTGGTGATCACGGATGGACCAGACCATGGGGCCGTAGAGCTCTGAGGCCAGCGCTCAGCACATAACTGGTTCTCGGTGATTTGGTTGCATTACTCAATAAAAGGAAGATATTTAACACGGCCACAGCTCTTCTCGCCTTTCTCACAGGCACTTTCATTTGTGTATCTGTTATGGGAGCCATTTGGACATTGCTCTTATTTTATGTGCACTGTCCTTACCTAGAGCTGAGAGTCTCCACACCCCTTGTTAAGCTGGAAAGTCGTGGGAGGGTCACTCGGAGTCCTCACGTGACAGTGCTCAACAGAAGAGCAACAAATAAAAGTGGCCTCTGATATAAATTAGCATTAACATTATAATAAAATAAGCACACAGGCTTACCAAAGTATGCTTGGCCAATCATCAGCCAATCATCAGCACAACTGATGAACAAAGACATTTAAATAAATACTCAATGATGTGAAATATCAGGTCGTTTGCCCAAGTGCCTGCATGTCTATGCTATAGGGAATCTAAACTTATAGGAAAATCATAAGGTGTTCCATTCTTCTCCAAGAGCACCACCTAATAAGTGAGCCTTTTTTCCTCCAGAGCCAGCAAGAAGAGCCTTATCTGTAAGATTGTACAAAAATATTCTTGCAACTCAGAAGCTGGAATCCACAGCCAAAAGGGACCCTTGAGAGGAAAGACCTGCAGGAACAACCTAGCTGAGAAGTGTTTTGTGTGACCTAGACGTAGGAACAATTCAGACCCACGCCAGGTTTCTGGGTGGCTGTCAGAACGGTTTACTGCTTATCACTGGAGGGGGGGCGGAATTCCAGGTGACCTCACAGACCACCTGGCGAGCAGCTGAATATTCCCTGGGTAAAGCAGAGGAGATGAAAGAGGGCAGCTGATAGGAGGAGTTTTAAATTACAGCTCTCAGGTCTCAGTGTGCAGGCTAAGGGATGCTCTGAGCACCCCAGCCACAAAGAGCTCTGCCAGCCGACTGACTCTACAGTGTATCTTAATCAGAGTTCCGTTGGTCGGTCCATCCATTGACCCTGTTTACAAGGGAATCCAGGAACATAGACAAGCCAGACAATGGGGGAGGGTTTTTACTTACAAACTTTGGTTTGGGGCTTTTGTTTTTGTTGTTTTTATCTGTTTCTGTGGTTGTTATTATGTTTGAGACAAGGTCTCAGAATGTAACCCAAACTGGACTGTTACTAGTTAGCCCAAGCTGACCTTGAACTCACATCCTCCCACAAGCTACTGTTGCAGCCATGCCCCCCACTGCCAGACTGTACTTGAAGACTTTTGAGAGGACCCTCTTCCCACGTGTTTCTGTGTGGGAAGCAGACACATTGCCTTAGCTCTTTCAGCTCTCAGGTCACTGAAAACTGAAAAACTTAGAGAAATGACTGGATGATGTTCAGCCAAAATTGCCAGGTTCCTGTCCATATTTTGACTGCATCAAATGGAAACCCTTCTTTCTGCCACTCATAGGTAAGAGGTAGGTAAGTCAGCTCCCATTTCTGAAGAGGTCTTTCCTAGAGAGTGAAGCCTCCAGCCTGCATCTTAACGTCAGCTGACCTGATTGCTCTACCCATAGCCTTCTCCCTTGGCTTTCTTTTCTTTTTCTCAGTGGCCACTCTTTCAACACATCTTGGATGTTCTTCGTTTTCTCCCAAACGTATGGACGCAAACATACGTAATGTAGAGCTCCTTCCTTGAACTGGAAGCCCTTCTCTAGCTAAGGTTGTTTTCTAGAACATGCATAGCGAGTTAGTTGTTGTTCTTGTTGCTGCAACAGGGTACTTAACAAAAGTCATCTAAGGAAGGAAAGATTTATTCTGGCTCACAGTTTGAGGGTACAGTGCGTCATGGAGAGATGGCATGGCAGTGGGAACACGAAGCAGCTGGTCACACTGTGTCCACAGTCAGGAAACAGAGAGAATGCTGGGACTCACTCACTTCCCTTTGTAGCCATTGATGCTGCTACCCGTCTTCAAGGCGGCTCTTCCCGCTTGAATTAAGTCTCTCTGGAAATGCCCCCACAGGCATGCTCAGAAGTTGGTCTCCTGGGTGATCCTGAGATTTGTCACATTGGCAATCATGATGAACCAGACATACAATTCACTCAGAGGTGATGGGTCCAAGTGTGTACCTCCAGCACAAACAGTGACTTGACCTCTTTGGTGACGTGTCCAGACCTCCCCAGTACCACTGTTTGCATGCCCATCTTTATTTGATAAGTGCAGAACTTAGCCATTCTGCACCCAACCCTGTTCCTTTCACGGAAGTTCCCATCAGCAAATAGCAACACCAATTCCAGTGGTTAAAACCAATTCTACAGCATTGTCTTTGATCTCTGGTTTCTTCCCTTCCTTCCTTCCTTCCTTCCTTCCTTCTTTCTTTCTTTCTTTCCTTCTTTCTTTCTTTCTTTTTCTAAGAAAGAAGCTTTATTAGGGGCCTTCACTCTCACTACTTCCCTGAACTAGGATTTGCGAGTTTTCTCTTTCCCCAGAAAATCTTGCAGATTTTCTCCCGAGTCATTTATTCCATCTTCGGATAGCTGATTAATTACAGAGGCTATGTGATTCGCCTTCAAAAAAAAGGATGCGTTGTTTATAACCTAGTTTTAAAATGAAGTATGACAGATGACCTGCTTTCCTGACTTATCATTCTGCCGAATTTCAAGGTCTCTTTAGGGCATGAGCTCATGTTCTCATCAAAGTCCATCATCAGAACCAGGGCTCTCTCCTCACTGCGGCTGGCTCAGATCAGCCACCATGCCATGGCTACTGCAGAGAGGGCTCTGTCCCAGGAGTTTTCCAAAGAGAAACTCGGCTAGGAAATCCCCTTTCCCTTCTCAGACACTTTATTTGGAGGGCCAGCTTACCCTGCTGCCCTAAGCATTTCGGTATTTATTTTTAAAATCATTTCTAACTTTAGGGTTGAGAAGATGGCTCACCAGTTAAGAGCACTCTCTCACAGAGGACATGGGTGTTGTTCCTAGCACCAGCGTGGTGGTTCACTACAACCCGACTCCAGTTCTAGGGGATCTGACACCCACTTCAACAACTGTGAGCACGGTGTAGTGTACTCTTGGTGCCCGTTTGTCCATGGCAAAACACCAACACACATTTAAAAAAAAAATCTGCCCACTTTGTTGTTGTCTGAAAATACACCATGTACTTGAATAGTCCCATTTAAATGATAAACAAGTTATATTTACAAGAGGGTTAATGTATAGGTGTGTGTGTGTGTGCACGCATGTGCATGTGTATATCTTTGTTCTGAGATAATCTCTCTGAATTGTGTTTATACCTTGTCTATATGTAAAGCTACTTTCTAGTAATAATACATAATCAAATCAATCAGTAGTCAATAAATAAATGAATTTATTGACCCTACTACCATTCAGTAACAAAAGGCACTATGAGCTGTATCACCATGTTCACCGTCATCATCACCATCATTACCTTCATCATTCATCTCTACCTTGTTCCCTCCAGTGCATTGCCACACACAATATTTTCACTCGTGAACTTTTGCCTAAAAAATTCTGTCATGAATTATCCACATTTTATAGTCTTCATAAAACCCCCTTGTGTAGGCCAGGCAGTGGTGGCACACACCTTTAATCCCAGCACTCGGGAAGCACAGGCAGGCAGATCTCTGTGAGTTCGAGGCCAGCCTGGTCTTACAGAACAAGTTCCAGGACAAGCTTCAAAGCTACAGAGAAACCTTGTCTCAAAAAAAAAAAAAACATAACAACAACAAAACTATGTATAATATTTAAAAATATTTGCTGCTAAACTTAGCTGTTGATTTTTTAAATGTTATCCTTAATTCACTGTATCTTAGTCACATGGAACATCACAACTGGAGACGATACCCAGATGCTTGCATTTAAAGCAATAACTACTCAGGAGATTGTGCACAACCCCTGGGGACCATGTAGCCCATTCTCAACTCAACTCCTGCCATTTTGCCAAGGCCATCGCTGCGTCAATGGTTTTTTAAGATGATGTAAGAGAACTTCATTTGTCACTTTGTAAAGTAACAGTGTAATTCCTAGGGTCTATTTTTTTTAAAGTTTCACATTTGTGTGTGTATGTGCACACACCTATGTGTGTGACATGTATGGAGGTCAAAAGACAGCTGTGGAAGTTGGTTTTCTCCTTCCACTATGTGGATCCTGGGTTCAAACTGAGGCTACCAGGCTTGGTGGAGACTTTTTTTTACCTGCTGAGCCGTCTGTCTCACCAGGCCCTTTGGATCTGTTGACAGAATAAAACATATATTTGCTATTGTTTGACTGAGTTTCCCAAAGTCAATACGTTGGATACTCCAGCCTCGAAAATGCAGCAGGCCCCAAGAGATGGGACCTTTAGGGCTGTTTGAGTCAGGGGAGGATGCTCTAATACTAGACTGAGTACTGGGGGAGTTGGCTAGTTGATTCGGAAGCGGTTTCTTTAAGGAAGGACTATTCTTATCCACTCTTGGGTATTCTATCTTTGTCTTTCTGCCATGCATGGCACAGATACAACAGCAAAGCCTTCACCTGATGTTGGCACCTTCATATTGAACTTCCAGAGGTATGAGCCAATCAGTGTCTTCTTCTCGTTATAAATTATTAAGCCCATGCTATTATAGTATTGTAACACAAAACAAACCAAAGCATTATAATACTAATGCTATCATCATCATTTGCTATTGTAGAAGTTTCTGTTTCCAGGGGAAATGGAAGGGCTAGGTTAATGAATGAATGATAATTCTAAGAAGTCACATCTCCTCAGGACTTAAGTACTTTGTGTGTCTGAAAAGATGCAGGAGGGAATAAAGCAGGCTCTACACTGTGTTCTTATGTACCACGGTTTTTAGGGGAGCTGCCTGTTTCCCTGACTTAATTAGAAGACCAACCCTGGTCATACAACACCCTTGTCTATGAAGCAAGTTGTGGCAGATTCCTGTTTAGGGCTCTATAACCTGGACTTTTTAGTGTCTAATGTCAGTAAAAATTTGTCAAATGTCCAGAACTCATCTGTACAACAGGGCCCTGGGGTGGTGGCTCTAATTTCCGTATGCAGGTTATGGAAATTAAAATGGCTCTTTTGGATCCATACTCGGTGTTCTGAGACTGCCGTTAGACGGGGCCTCACCGGGGCTGATTTTATGTTTCCTTCTCAGAGGACAACCGAGGAACTAATAAGGAGCCGTGCCAGGCGACACAGCAGTGGCAGAACTTTGCTTTTTCAGTGACTTTTATCTCCTCACTCCTTTCCTTTATGTTGTTTGTTTGTTTAATAGAGCATACTGGGCCATCTCTTTAAATTTATTCAAATGACTCAAAAGCCCAGAGAGAGTGCTGCTGTTACCGATACATAGCATACTGGTCTTGTAATAATATAATCATATTTGTACATACGTATAATTTGAATTTTTAAAAAATTTCTGCTGAGGCCGGGCGGTGGTGGCGCACGCTTTTAATCCCAGCACTTGGGAGGCAGAGGCAGGCAGATCTCTGTGAGTTCGAGGCCAGCCTGGACTACAAGAGCTAGTTCCAGGACAGGAACCAAAAAAAGCTACGGAGAAACCCTGTCTCGAAAAATAAAAAAAAAAAAAAAACTTCGGCTGTTTGTCAATTTCTAAAAAATCCCCACTTTATCATGTGGAGTCGGCATCATGCAAAAATTAACAGCCATAGTGGTCTGAAGATGTGACATTTTTTCTATTTGTTCACTAGTAAGCACTGTATTAAATATATAAGATCTTAGTTACATGGGTTTGATGACAGAAACTAACACTCGCTAAAGAAAACCAAATGATGCAGCCAGCATCTTGCATGGTGTAGACGAGGCCAGTGCAGGACAGCAATGCACAAGGCACAGGCATCAAGCTGGATGCTTTAAAATAAACACTGAACATTTTGCAACATGAGATATTAGTATCACTGATCCTGGGCAACCATATTTATCACCACTGTGCTCATTCATCTCGTGACTGCTGACCTACCTAAGTGACCTTAGGTACTTAAAAGTGCACGTGAGGGCTGGTGAGATGGCCGGGGAGCAGCCCCACTGCTCCTATTACTACAGCCCTGTGGTTAAGAGCACTTGCTGTTCTTGCAGAGGAGCTGGGTTTGGTTCTCAACACATACATGAAAACTCACAACTGTCTGTAACTCCAATCCCAGGGGCTCAGACACCTGCTGGCTTCTGTGGGCACTGGGCATGCATGTGCTACACAGATATGTATGTGGGCCAAATATCCGTACATATAAAATAAAAATAAATAAAACTTTAAAAGTATAAACTAGGGAAGTGTTTTACTACAACTAAAATTTCAGAGCCACTGAAGTCTTCAGATGAAGAGAAAACTGTGCGGTGATCTTAGAAGATGGTGAGGCCATAGAACCCTGCATCTGGAAGTGACCTAGATAATTTCCAGCCAAACTCCCAAGCATACATATCAGAATGCAGAGCAAATTCTCTGTTCACCTAGGAAATGTACCGCATCTAAGAGCTGCTGCTACACTAACTCATTAGTTCAGATACAAATGCATTTGGCTCTTTGGACGTGCTCTCCCGAGTGTCAGCCCTGAATCCTTGCTCCTGCCCCTGGCGTTTTCTCTTCTGTGCTATCTTTGAAAAGCTCAGGCATTTATCAGTTAGTGTAGTGCAGTTACCTGACAATCACTAATCTGAATTTTCCTTCCTGGGCTAAAAAATAATCTTATTCAGAGTGCATTGCAGTCCTTGGTAGAAGGGTTTTTAAAAAAAAAATAGGAAGAAGAAAAGCCACAGCATCCTGAATCTGGAGGAACAAGGACAGCTAGAGACTGTGACCCTGAGCCATGCCCCTGCTCTGCCAGGTGCTGACCCACCAATGAGAGAGTTCTTGGAAAGGGTCTTTTAGCTGAACGTCACCTTTGCACTGCTTCCTTCTTCGACCCTCAAATCCGGAATTGTACAAATTCAGACAGTAGCATGGCTTCATGGAGGACTGAGCACATGCAAGCCGAACTTTTAAACAGTTTAGGGACTGTTTTCTGGGCCAGCTGGGGGGGTCGAGGGCTTAAAGACAATTTCTGCCAAGCCCGATGAGCTGAGTTTGATCCCTGAAACCACACAGTGGAAGGAGAGAACTGACGGGTTATGCAGCACATGCACCATGACACATGCATGTACACACAGAGAGAGAGAGAGAGAGAGAGAGAGAGAGAGAGAGAGAGAGAGAGAGAGAGATTATTTCCTGTTGGTATAATAAAAATATCTGAGATGAGATCATGTATCAAGAATAGACTTTGGTTTTCTACAGTTCTGGGACCTTGCAAGTCCAAGGTCTAGGGCCTGTGCCAGGCAGGACTGTCACTGGAAGGGACTCTGTAAAGCCCCAGGCCGTGTTTCATATGGTAAGACACTGATGGAAACTGGCCAATCTGGCTTTTCATACAACCCCTTTCTCAGGATAGCTAATTCACTCTGTCATTGTCTCAGGACTCTCTCAGTCCATGAATGGATTGTTCCATTCAGAAAGGCTGGGCTCCCATCATTCAGTCACCTCCCAGAGGCCTCACTCCCATCATTAACATATGACAGAGGACGAAGTTTCCGACACATGAATTCCAGGGGCACACCCAAACCCAGAAGAACGGCTTGGCTCGAAAATAATTGCACAGTAGCACATCGAAAAATGCAAACCATTATGTAATATGCAACATTGAGAGGGAATGTGCACATCAGACTTGATAAGAACACACAACAAGAATGGAAACAATAGGAATATTTGCGATGCGTGTTTGTTAAGTACGTTGTGGTTATCCATATAAGAGAGTATGATGCAACCATAAAAATTAGGACACAGGCAAGTAACAATCAAATAGGAAACATTTCTACATTCTATGAAGTGAAAAAGTACATTTACAAGTACTGTACACTACAGCCTTCATTGCAGAAATAAGAGTCACTTGCATAGTATTTATGCATAGGCTGGAAACTGAAAATGTATGTAATAAAATAACAAAGGCTATTGACAAATGTGGCTTGTGGGTGGGCTTTATTTTAATTTGTATGTTGGTCTGTATTTCCTTTTTTTTTTTTTACTTTATTATGTAATAGAAAACCAGTGACATTGTTTTTAAATACTCATATTCAGGAGTGAATGAGAAGCAGGCAGGCAGCTTCTTGGATGAAGAGGCTGTGTGTCACTGGGTCCTATGGTGTGTTTGCAGCAGTTGGTGACCGCACTTGAAGAAGGGTGGGTGGAAAAGCCGTTCAGTGGGAAGGGCCGTCATGAGACGAGGAAGAAAAGTGCTGATCGATTGTAAGGAAAGCAGTGCTGAAGCTCAAACCGAGCTGAGGACGAGACCTTTGATGGTTACCCTCTGAGCGCCTGCACTTGCTGATCTCACGGCTTGGAGCATCGTCCACTGATGAAGTCACGCTTCGACATTCAGTTGCGGTTATTCTGTGTGGTTTGACTTTGCCCGACTCTGTCCTATCCAGGCCTGTGTTGCTGTGCAGAACACAGTACCTCACAATAACTGAATCTGTTTAAATATTTTTAAAATAGCAAGATTCACCCGGGTAAGTAAATCTTGAAACTAAGTAAGAACTTGCTTTCTTTTTAAGTTCAACTCTGTCTTATAATAGAACGGGACAAGTGTGTATCATATTAACTAAATTTAATTCAGTTGAAACAGTTTTGGGAATCAGTTAACAATCTCAATGCGGCTGGGGCTGGGGAGTGGTTTGGTCAGTAGATTGCTGGCTGCACCAACATGAGGACTTGATTTGGGTCCCTAGCACATCCAGGCAGGTATGATGACTCACACCTGTAACCCCAGCTTTAGGGAGACACTGAGATGAAGCTCACTGATCAACCAGTCTTGCTGAATCTGAGAGGTCCAGGATCAGCGCACACACGTATTCACGCATGCACACAAACTTGTACACATGAAGTGGGGCCGAAGAGTTAGTTACGGCAGAATTTATAATTGGCGGTTTAAGCACATGTATCATTGGTTTTCACAATTAAATAAAGCAGATGTCCTTTGTTTCCATGGGAGTCTGTGCGACTTCTGAGAAGCTGGATAAAGAAAGAGTTACCATTCTTCCAACTCTGTTCCCAGAGAAAAGATGACAGTTTGGGAGAACTATTAGTGGGCAATACTGGCCACGTGTATCATGTACTTGACCTTCTGCCAAGAAGCAAAAGCATCTTGTGTGTTGCAGGTTACTGATTTAAAAAAAAAAAAAAAGAAGAACAAACTCATGACTGATATCGACAAAAGAAACATTTCAGTAGATTTTTTTAATATCAAATTGTTCTTAGTGCTCACAAGACTTAATGAAAACACACTTTACATTTTTGCCTGTTGTCACAGTACTTGTCCTGTTTTTCCTAGTAGCACTCATTTTACTTTTAAAACAATGTAAATAGAATTATGCATTGGTAGTTCAGAAGGAAATGGGAAGTGGGAGAGAAGATAGACTCCCAAAGCCAGCTCCTAGTGATGGGCTTCCTCCAGCAAGGCTGCAGCTCTCCACACAGCGCCACCAACTGGGCACCGAGTGTTCAAATGCCTGGGCCTGTAGGAGACATTTTTCATTCAGATCACCTCACAAAGCAACACGCTTGATCTGTTCCTACTGAAGGGAAAACAGTCGCGCAGCACTGCTCTGAAGATGTAGTTTGCAGGGCCTGGACGGTTTAATAGAGAGCCACCAAGGCTGGTGATGACCGGAGTTGAGCCAGTCCCTTCTCAGCTCTGCACCTATAATTTCATCAAGGATTTTTTGCTCATGGGCTTTGCTAGTGGGGAAAATATAAAACACTTTGATGATTTCACAACCAAGTGAATTTTCATACCTTCTATTGACTGTACACAGTAATTCCTACCATGAGGAAGAAGCTCATTGGTACTACAGTCTCCCCAACGCCCAGTGATAATCAACTGGAGCAGGATGGAGGGGGCGGTCTACAAAAATGTTCCTCTCCAGGGGGAAAAAAATGCAACTCTCTTGAACATTGCATCTGCTCCCGTCAACCTTGACCCAGATATCAACAAAACAGAAAAGTGTTTTCTCTCTGTCAAGGAAGGTGTGTGGGCAGAGCAACTTCCCTGCTCAGTTACAGGCTATGAAACACTGTTTATCTTGGTTTTTCTCTGAGTATCTAAAATGCATTTAAGTACAAGTTTCTCCAGCATGAAATTATTCTAGATTCTCTTTTGAGGAGAGGAAAATAGAGTTAAAAGCCTTTCGCTCAGACGGGCACCAGGATCTGCTGGGAAGAGTTAAATTGTAATAATAATTCCGGTCTCGGATTTCTCTGCTAAAGGACAATGAAGAACTAACACAAGTGCTCATCACTTTGGTGTCTCCATAACCATTTCCCTGGTATGAGCTCCTTTCATTGACGGCATAGACATGGGGGGTATTGAGTATCTCATGTGTACAAACATCCCACCATATTCCCCCCAATTGTTTATTGACTGGCCTTTTCCTGGGGCTTCCAGAGTAGTAAATCTTCAGTCTGCCCTGTGGCTTTTCTTGTTGTCACATGGGGACACTGAGCTTACACAGATGATACCATAAAGTTTTTAGTGAAAAAAAATATGTTATCTGTTGAAAAATTTTGCCATGGAAGGGTATAAAAGAGACATTTCATTGTGCTTTCTGCCAAGGAAAATGTGTAGAAGGAAAAACATGGTAAGATACCCTTACTATGAAATGATGGAAAATGGAAACAATAGGAATATTTGCGATGCGTGTTTGTTAAATACGTTGTGGTTATCCATATAAGAGAGTATGACGCAACCATAAAAATTAGGACACAGGCAAGTAACAATCAAATAGGAAACATTTCTACATTCTATGAAGTGAAGAAGTACATTTACAAGTACTGTACACTACAGCCTTCATTGCAGAAATAAGAGTCACTTGCATAGTATTTATGCATAGGCTGGAAACTGAAAATGTA
>NC_022018.1:51827198-51840445 GCF_000317375.1 Microtus ochrogaster
TGTGTGTGTGTGTGTGTGTGTGTGTGTGTGTGTGTGTGTGTGTTTCCTTCCTCTGTAGGTTCCAGGGACCAATCTCAGGTCCTCAAGCTGGCTGGACAAACCCTCTCATCACCTGATTTCTCCCAGGGAAGCTTCTTATCTTTCCCCACCCGCTGGGTGTTTCCCCAAAGCAGCTGCAAATTTGAGGTAAGTTAGACCTCAGAGGCTCCAGCTAGGGTGGATCAGAGGCAGAACGTGGAGCTAGCAATTGCACAAAGGAAAAGGCTTGTCAAATGATCAGGTTGGGTCCTCCGGGCCTTGAATCATGTCATTGCAGAACAGTCAGAGACCTTAGGAGAAGATGTGGGTTGTAGCTTAACGCATTTACAGCAAGCAATGGGCTAGCCATGTGAGCGGTTACAGTCAGACAATAGCTGCCTTGCCCCTGCTTGGGAGTGCGGCTTCCCAGCATTTAGTTATTACTCTGATGCCTGACTCATAGCAACATGGTACAGAGTGAGGGAAATGATGAATGTATCCATCCTTCTCCTACCATTTCTTCATGGTCACTCACATTGCCACTGGCAGTATCTGATAGTTCCAGGTTCTCTGCATAATCCCAAAATTTAGCAGGTTCTTAGTATTGAATTTTGAGAGCACTTTTTCTGGTGTGTGTGTGTGTGTGTGTGTGTGTGTGCGTGTCTATATGTCTGTGTGTCTGCATGTCTGTGTATGTATGTGTGTGTGTCTATATCTATGTCTGTGTGTGTGTGTGTGTGTGTGTGTTCTTCATGAGAGGCAAATGTTCTACCTACCTCTTCTTTTTATATAACTCCTCTGGAAAAAAAGAGTTTATATAACTCTTCTGGAAGATACTTCAAGAATGGGTTCTAAAAGTCACATGGAAATGCAATGTACCCATCCAGGAGAGCCCCCAGACCAAAATGAATTAGAAGATCATATTACCCAACACTTTCCAAGCTCATCATAAAGCTACCCTGATCAAGACATTATGGTTGAGGTATAAAAGCAAATGTAGGTCAATGGACCAGAGTTTCAAGGCTAGGTGTAGAACAACATTTGTCTGCAGCTGACTTGAAGTTGTCAAGGCAATGCCAGGACAAAGATTTGGGTTCAATTGTTCTCTTTAGCTAGAACAATTGAACCCAAATGCATAAAGTGTTGACCTCCGTTGTTGCCTTGTACCACATATGAAATAGAAAGATAACAAACTTATACCTAATGCAGAGAACAATGACCAGCCACCTGTTAGATGACCCACTTGTGGGATGCCAGACTGAGCTCTCAGGACTTAACAACTTTTGTAGAGACCACACAGTATATATTTACTAGAGCGTATGTATCATAAGCATAAAATATGAAAGTCCTACAGGTATTCAATAATATGAAAGTATTGAGATGAGCAGCCTGAATTGCGTGAAGCCTTCCCTTTTGTCTCTTCCTTCCCACTTTTCTCTGGCTTTAATAAGAGAATTTTTTTTTGAAAATTCACCTACTTCTAATGCCTTAAAAAAAAGTTTTCAAATAAAGCATTTTTGATGACCGCATCCGCCCATCCACATTCAATATGCACAGTCCTCTTGTTTCCTGTCTTCTAAGACCAACTACACCGAGAAGCTGTCAGTGTTTCCTAGGTGCTTAGCAGCAACCCTGGCTCAGATGAGCGTGCAGGTGCCTGACAAGGACAGCCTGGAACTTGAATTGTAATTCCCCAGCTCTCTCTTTTGGAGCAAGGGACATTCCAGCCAGAGATCCCATAATGGTTGCCAGCGCCCTGGAAGAATGCACGTGTCTCTCGTGACTGTTCCTAACAGCTTGAGGAAAGTGGGGCATGGGAACCTATATGTTTCTGTGTGTCTGGGCCCACCTGCTGGTCCCTTGCAGGCCTTAGAGGGATAGAGTCCTCAGAGGGCTTACAGGCTGAATAATACAATATGCTTGGGTGCTCTTGTAAACACGGGAGCACTGGAAATCTAAGTGCTCAGCAAGAGTCTGGTAAACACTTAGGACGTCCCTCAAGACAGCCCTGCAGATCTCTTCATCTGGAGGGTGGGTGTATGTATGTCCGTCATCACCAAGGCTTCCTGATACTCAAGGAATCGTTTCATCCTGGATTTCTGTGTCTCTTCCACAGCAAGAGTCTGGTAAACACTTAGGACATCCCTCAAGACAGCCCTGCAGATCTCTTCATCTGGAGGGTGGGTGTATGTATGTCCATCATCACCAAGGCTTCCTGATACTCAAGGAATCGTTTCATCCTGGATTTCTGCGTCTCTTCCACAGCAATGAGTTTGGGCTAGCCTACCTCATTTTTACAAGTGTGAGTATAACACTTTCCTGTAAGGGGAAGAGTCATGGGTCAGCTATGTTTCTTCCTTGAAGCAGTAGCAGATAGATTAACTTCCACGGTTAATTCAAATTCTGGGAAGCACTGGACACTGAAATGTTTATGTCAATTTTGCTGTCATCTGTGTCTGTGTCTAAGAATTAAAAAATACATTGCACGAGCTCCAGTGTTCTCTGGTTTCATAGGCCTAAAAGAACAAGATCGTATTCCTTAATCCCATTGTTTACCATTTTATGTAGCGCATTAATTTTTCATTGTCTTCATGCCTTCTGACCTTCAAAACGAAGCATACAATGCCTGCCTCCGCCTTCTGCATTGACAGAGTTTGGGGATCACATTTTTCCTGGGTGATCTTGATCATCTAGTGATGATCATTGCTTCCAACTCTGCTCCATCATGGTAAACCCAACACTTCTACCTTTAAGCCCTGCCGTACAAACAGCCCTGAAACCGACCCTTGGCACAGGCAAAGTGTTGATCTCTGAGCTAGAGCAAATTCCAGAAAATTTGCCACATATTTATAACTTTAGCCTTATTGCTGATAAGATTAGCCTAGATAAACTTTTGATACATTGTGTGTGCTCTGGACATAGTAAGGTTTTTCCAAAAACATAATAGAACACCGGTATGTATGTATATATCTATTTCTAGTATCAAATGTGGTGATAAATAAGTTAGCTTTTGCCCACCTGGACTCTCTCCCCCACTTCCCATTTAAAATCACAGTATTTCCCTCTGTGTGTTTTTATATTAAGAATGTATATGACTTTGGGAGAGAATGCTACTTAGCATCTTGTAGCTGATTTTCTCAGTAACTGTGCATGAAGACTGTGCACAAAAGCAAACAAGAATGTCATTTGTTTCCAATAGTTAGGGACAGTGGCTTCTAAGGATTTGGGGAAGAGGAAGATTGTTGTATCCATCTTTGTAACTGATATTTAATCGTGCACTCAATTTCGTCAGGAAAAAAAAAAGCAAGGCACTCTGGGAAAATAGTGGCCAAAAAGCAAGGCACTCTGGGAAAACTGTGGCCAAATAGTCATAATGTGCATGCAGGACAAAACAAAATGCCTGCCTAGCATGGGTATGGGAGTCTGAGAAGCAGACAGGAGGAGGAAGCCCGCCCAGGGGTGGCCAGAAGAAATGAAGACCACATCTCTGTCAATTCTAAGTGAAAATGAAGGCACCAGTCCATGTCGTGTATGGGAAGGAAGAAAATCCTCTGGTTAATTCATCTCCAGGCGTGTCTAAAGGTGGGAGGGCTGGGGGGGGGAGGAGAAATCCGTCTCCTGTGAGCTGTGCCTTTTATGCTCATTTGCTATACCAAGAGCTTGTTTTTTTTTCTTGAAGGGAACAACACACAAGCAACACTTACTTTTCAACCCTTGAAGGACTGCTTTTTGTTAAAAAGCTAACACACACACACACACACACACACACACACACACACTCCTTAAAGGAACAGGCCTTGTGGCAGGGTGGGACCCAAGCAGGAGCTCAGTGACTGGAAACGGATTTTGTAGCCATTCAGGGACGCTCCTGAACTATTCTTATCCCCTTATAACAGCAAGGTGCACTGAAATATGTGAAGCCATGCATTAATGGCTTAAATTAAGTTACAGGTATAAATTTTACATACACCAGATTAATATCATATGTCATGGTGATGGAATTTAAAACACTTCGTGTCCATGCATTTTAAATTTTTTTCCTGGCCCCAATTTAACGCCCACAAAGCAACTGCACTTTTTAAGCCCACTTCTGCATCTGGATAGGTCCAAGAAAAACCCACCCCGATCTAGAATCTTGGTTTTTTTTTCTTATTATTATTTTGTTTTGCTTTTTTGTTTTTCATCAGAAAAACATTTGATCTGGCTTCCGGCATTCTTTTCCTATATTTTGTTTTCTTTTGCTAAGCTTTAGCGTGCATATATATACATAATACATATGGAAAGGCTACTCATTCCATTCAATCATATGAGCTCCGCAATCGTGCAAACATGAATGATGATACCAGGGGGGTAACAGACAAATGAACCAACGTGCTTCTTGAAAGCTAGTCCTGAAAGCACTGGAATCTTAGGGACGGGTAGTCTAGGGGCTCAGCTCCCCAATTAGAAGAATAACAGGGAACCTGCGAGCAAGACGCCGAGTGTCGAACCCCCCCGACCCCCCCCTTCCTAGCCCCCGGCAGCCTAGCCCCGTGGAGAATGCATTCCAACCCGCGCATTCCCCTAGTTCTTCGCAGGAACTTCTCTCTGTCTCTTCTCCTCCCTCGGGCACTCTCCATCCTGGCCCGACTCCCACCCAGTTCTCATTTTCTCAGGTCCCCTCCCACAGCATTGACGGAATGGAGTGCCCTTCCCATTGGCCCGAGCCTCATTTCCCCCTCCCCCAGGTGGCACTGGCCTCCTGATTGGTTGGTCACTCCAGAACCCCCCCCCCGCCCATCCCTGCACTTGGGTTGCCCAGCGCCCCGCCCTCGCCACCTCCCTCCGCGCCACCGCCTGCGCGCCCAGCTCGCCGGCGTCCGGTTCTTGGGGCGACCCAGCCCGCGCGCTGGCCCCGCCCCCAGGTCGCGCGCGGCTCTACATATACTGCTGCGCCGCGAGCCGGGCGAAGCCGTTGAGCGGGGAGGCACGGTTGGGAGTCCTCACTTCGAGAGGGTAGTAGCCGGCTAGGGGAGCCCGGTGGCGGCGATCCACCTTAGTCTGAGCTCGAAAGGGAGCGACTCAGAGACCAGGGTGGGCTACTTTATTTTTCTTCCGGGCCTTTTGATTTTTCTTGTCTTTCGCTTTGGGCCGAGTGTCGCTCACTGAGAACTGAGATATCCTTGTCAAAACCCTGAGCGACCCTTCCGTCGATTTCTGGGGCTCGGGGTCGCCGACTGCTGCAAGCGCCTCGGACGCGCAGGCTAGGGGAGCAAAGCGCATCACAGGCGGGGATCCGGAGCTCGCTCGACCGTTTGTCTCACAGCGGGTCTCCTCGCGCAGGACGCGCGCGATGAAGGCGGTGAGCCCGGTGCGCCCTTCGGGCCGAAAGGCGCCGTCGGGCTGCGGCGGCGGGGAGCTGGCGCTACGCTGCCTGGCCGAGCATGGCCACAGCCTGGGTGGCTCGGCGGCCGCAGCCGCCGCCGCCGCGGCAGCGCGCTGCAAAGCAGCCGAGGCTGCGGCCGACGAGCCGGCGCTGTGCCTGCAGTGCGATATGAACGACTGCTACAGCCGCCTGCGGAGGCTCGTGCCCACCATCCCGCCCAACAAGAAAGTCAGCAAAGTGGAGATCCTGCAGCACGTTATCGACTACATCCTGGACCTGCAGCTGGCGCTGGAGACGCATCCTGCTCTGCTGAGACAGCCGCCACCGCCCGCGCCACAGCTCCACCCGGCCGGGGCTTGTCCGGTTGCGCCGCCGCGGACCCCGCTCACTGCGCTCAACACGGACCCGGTGAGAAGCCTCCGCGGGCGTCCCCCGGGCATCATGAGGGCGGTGGTGGGGCAGCAAGATGCGGGTGGTCTCCCTCCTCCCAGGGAATGGCAGCGGCTTCCCGGATCTCCGCCGGGAGCCGCCTGCTGGGCTGGGTGATCGCAAGTGCCAGTGCAGGAGCCGGTTGGGACTCGGAGCTGCGCGTCTCCAGAACTGTCCCTTGCAGCTTCAGGGGGCTTCCCCAGCTGACTCCGCGCTCCTGCCTAGTTTCCCAGGACGGCTCCACCCTAACCTTTCCTTTGGTGTTGGGTTGCTGTTCTAGGCCGGCGCCGTGAACAAGCAGGGCGACAGCATTCTATGCCGCTGAGCCGCGCTGGCCAGGTGAGAGCTCAGGTCCCGAATTGGGTGGTGGATCACCGGGGTCTCACCTCCCCAGGGGTTGCTGGTGCCAGGCACCGTGGTGATCGTTCTCTCCCAGCATTTCTGAGAGTAAATCCCCGTGCACACCCACACCTTCTCTGCCACACAGTCCGCACTTCGTTTTCCAACTCGGGGGTCACTCTGCAGCTGCGCTCGCTGTGACCGACAGGCTCTGCTGGTACCCTCTACCTCTAAGGGAGGGCACCCTCCTGGGCGCGGAAACTGCCCCAGGGTCCCAAGTTCTCCCAGCCTCCCTCCCCACCCCTCATCGCCAGTAGAGCGACCTGACAAAGAGATGCATGCGGGCAGAGTGCCCCAGAATGCTTCCCCTTGCTGTCCCCAGCCCGCATTTGCCTCCTTGGCGCTTGGCTGGGCTGCGGGCTGCGGGCTGCGGGCTGCGGGTGTTGTCTGACCCGGCAGTTTGTTTTGGGTTGTTGATCATGCATGTCTTGAGTTTGGTCGGTGGCGCCAGTTAGTCTGCAGCGAGATGGTTCACACACCCCCTCTATTCATTCCTCTTCCACAGGTGTGCGGCAGCCTGAGCACCAGCGAGCCAGGAGCCCTAGAAAGGGAGGGCCAGAGCAGAAATTAAGAGAAAAAAGCCACCGGAGGAAAAAGAAAAAAAAAATCTTCAGCAAATCTAGAAACGTCTCGTCTCGTCATTCCAAGAGAGAGAGAGGAAAAATAATAATAAAACTTTCATTCACTTTTAAGTTTTTGCACGTTCACAAGCTTTCTCCGTACGTATTCTCTTTTGTTTCTTCTTTCATAACCGCTGTGAATTGTACATTTCTGTGGTTATTTTTGTCACCCTTTGGGAGGTGCAGTTAAACTTGGAAGTTTAAGTGTGACAGGACTGCTAAGTAGAAGACCAATAGTGAATCCAACTTTAGAGGCTACATTGTGACGAGGGAACTTGTTTTGTTTTTGAAGCTTTACTAATATACCAGAGCATTGTAGATACGTTGTTTTACATCTATTGTTTAAAATAGATGATTATAACAGGGAACTTCTCTGCAAGAATGTTACATATTGTATAGATAAGTGAGTGACATTTCATACCCTGTACATATAGAGATGTTCTATAAAGTGTGAGAAAGTATATGCGCTTTAATAGACTACTGTAATTATAAGATATTTTTAATTAAATATTTTTTGTAAATATTATGTGTGCGTTTTTTTAATCTATGGGAATATTTCTTTTAGAAAATTCTTTTCCAGCTCCCTTGCAGAGCTCTTAATATCTCAAAGTGTTTTGTTTGACCAGGCTGTTGATTTGTTTTTGTTTTGCTCAGTATCCAGTATCTGAGGCTCGGAAGTTACAGCCCTAGGTACTGGTCTTGCATGATTGCATGAGATGTTTAATCACAAAATAAACTGTTCCGAGTCCATTCAGATGTGTTTTCTTTAACCTAGACAGAAACCTTTGTATCTGAAGTGTACATGTTGAAAACATACCTTATCAATTTTTAAGTACAGGGTTTTATAGTGTAATATTTAAAGAATTAAGTGTGTGAGTTTTTTTTCTTTTTGAACTGAGATCAAAAACTAGATTCCGAGTGATTTTGCATCTAGGATGGAGAAATGCTTGGCTCTTTAAGGAGTCCACAGAGTCTGCTCTTATCAAAGTGAAAATGCTTGTCGTTCTTCATTTTACACTAAAGCATAATGTCATGAAGTTTCATATCTGTACAGATTATTTAAGTCATAGAAATGAAAAATGTTCTCTGCTTGCTACCAAAGGACAAACTCTTGGAAACGGACATTTTCTGCCCTCCTTTCTCCAAAGAATATTACTAGGCATCAGTATAAGAGGAAAAATAAGAGCATAATGGAAAATCCTTCAAGCAGGGATAAAAGTCGATCTTCAAACATTTACTTACGTAGACCAAAAATTCTGATGACCACATCTAGATTATTTTTTTATAAAAATGATTTTCACTATAGCGATGTCAGTTACCACTAAGCTCCTGTCCAATTTCATGTGATGTGTAACTTTTACATGTGAAAATTAAAAGTAGATTTATCTGTCTTGTACTGTGACTTTTGGTGTGATTTCTTTAGCACCATGGAACTGATTTAGGACCCTTCCCTTCCGGGAAAGTCGTCTTTTCTAGGTGAGCTGTTAACTCCAGGATTGGTGAACATCACACATTTAATGTAATGGGTATTTTACACACCAGTTAGGTGGGATTTTTAGAGCAGGAGAATTAAGTAGGATTTAATTGGGTGCTTTGTAAATAGTGAACTGTGTGTAAACGTGGTCTGTTTGATTTCTAAAAGGAAAGGATTTGTTTCAGATTATACAGGAATGAAAGTATTATAGACCCAAGGGACTTTTTAGGAAGTCAAAGTCAAATATTTGTGGGAATATGAAATGTCACAGTCCCTAGCTGTCAGTTGAAGCGGTAATACCTCAACAGACATGAACACAATGAATATGAAGAGGTGAAAAATTAACCCAGGGTTTCTTTAAAACCTGTGTCCTCTCCCCCACCCACCACCACCAGTGCTTGCTTGCTCCTCAGCTCCTTCCCTGGTCGCTGGTGTTTCTAGAATTTGATATATCTGGTGTTGAGCCTTATAAAGTCAAAGGACGGCCTTGGATGAGATTTTTGCTTATTTTTTTTATTACTCATTGTTCTCACACATCAGGAGAAGAGCACTAGAACACTGGTGGAATTGTGAGTCTGAAGAATTGTAAGGATTGCATTCTTTGTTAGTGAAAAGGGCACGATTCCTCCTTTTCTTTGGCAGTTGGAGTTCAGAGGGATTGTGTCACACATCCTTCTCTGGAACTGCGTTTTCATGCCTGACTGCTGAACCCTACTTAAGCTGCTAGGCAGAGTCTAAAGCTCACGTTTACTGAACTCTGAATCTTTAGGGAAAAAAAATGTCTAGATGTTTCCAGTATTAGAAGAGAGATACTGGTGTTTGGATTTATATTTGAGCATTCCCCCCCCCCAAAAAAAAAACACTGAAAGAAATGTGTTTTTGGAGATGCTGTTTCTGAGAGTTCGTATTTTTCCCTTGGCCCACTGAAGCAGGATTTGACATTCCTAAATAGAACTACTGCTCCTTAAATGACAAAAAAAAAAAAAAAAAAAAAGTATGCAGTTGTACAAGATACCACAATCTATGAACATATTGCCTGTATCCTAACCAGGCAACCAGATAATAAAATCATTTAAGTCTCTTATCCAGATAGTTTTACTTGGGCAAATATTTAGCTTAGCAAAAGAAAATATCCTGACCTGTTTTTTTTTGCTAATTTGTAGAGTTTTATTGTATAGGTAAAACCAAAGAATAAGGTTCATTTTAAACCCTGGACTGAATGTAAGTGTCCCCAGCCGAGGATGTTCCTAAAGTTATTAGGAAACCCTGGCATCTCAGACATCTGATGATTAAAAAAAAAATACGCCTTTTCATTTCAAAGAACTGACTGACTCTGGTATTGTGTGATTCCTACTCCAGTTTAGTGTCAAACTTGAACTGCAATTTTAGAACTTTAAGAAAAATTTTTGGTTCGCCCCCCACCCTGTTGTATTAGATTCCTCTGTACTAATAAATGAGTCTTCGCTGAGAAAAAGGATCTGAAGTTTGTGGTTTTTAATCGACTTGCCCTGAGTTATGTAATTTTTCATTGTCAGGAACCTTGATGTCCCTTGATGGACAATTATTTACCATGTTGCTAACCATGGGGTGAAAAATGCGTCTTTAAAATGGTGATGGGAATAGGAAAAAAGTGTAGTTTGAACGGGGCTAGCTTTCCTACTTGATGGTGTCTGTTAGGACGGGAAGCAGAGATCCTACACCCGGAGAGGGTGGTGCCCAGAGAAGACCAGACTCCAAAAAGAGAAAAGTGCGTGATGGACACAGAAAGAAAATATTTCCCAGTACAGAATCGAGTCAAACTGCCTGTGCCGTTTGAGTTGGCACATACTAATTATATCCATGTTGATCAGCCCATATAGCCCTGAGGTCTCCACAGGGCCAAGCCCCCACCCTCCAGACTTATGAGGAAGGGAAGCCTTCCCACTGCCACCTGGTTAAGTCCAGGAAATGAATTTTTAGCTTCTGAGTGAATCTTAATAGGGCTGTCCTCAGGAGGCTTCAGACCCATACCACCTCTTTCGTTAGAAGCCACGCTATGCTGACAAAGTACTGGTTTTATTCATTAGAATCTCTGCCCACAAGACTGTAAAACTGAATTGACTTCCAGCTGCTCCTTGAACAAGACTGAGGGCGTATGTTCAATGACAGGGACACTATTCGCAAATGGGAACGGATTTATTGAAGGGTGGCAACCTCGGGTCTCACAGGCTTCACTGGGAACTGGGAATATTGTAAATCTTGGGTGAGCTCTTCCTCATTCACGGTTACTCCCTATCCCAGCTCTTCCCCACCAAGGGCCTTCTACATACACACACCAAAGCAAAGTAATGGATGGAAGGGGGCTGCCTGAATATGAGATGAGAAGAGATGTAAAACCCAGGGTTAACTTGGAAAGCCCCCCAGAGGCCATAAAAATAAGGGCAAACACCACTCTCTCTGAGAGGACAAGACAAAATGAATTACCTGGGTTTCACCAACTCAAATAGGACGCGAGACGGTCTGAACCTTAAGCATCTAAATAAGGAGACCCAAGTCACTTTCTATATATGAATCCGCTAGTGTGTGGAATTTTTTCCCATAAGAAATTGTCTACTCCAGAGAGGAACTTTTTAAGGGATTCCATGCAAGCTTACAGGGAACAGAGATCTTATCATTGACTTATAATTAGCATTTTGTAGTTCTTAGTGGTATAAAACGCCTGTTGGCACTTCTGACATGCATACTGAAATCAAACTTTATAATTATATCTTTTGTTCCAAGTTTTAATTCCCAAGGTGTTGAAATCTAATGGTTCTTCATGCAGATTCGTGTTTCTTAAATACTCAAATATCTTAAATATCTCTTGAATATTTTAAACATCTGTTGAAATATTTAAGATATTTCCTTAAATACTAGCTTAAAATTATGCAAGTTTTAGCAGTCAGTTGAGACCCTACAATCATGGCTGTGGACCACACAGAGCAAACAGAGAGGAAAATGGCTTTTGAAGAGGCCTTTTTCACTTGAAAAAAAAAAAAACTATAAATTTTCCTCCATTCTCTCCAGATTTTAATTCCTAAGATTGGTAATTTCCACCTCTCTTTTTCTTTCTCTTCTTTCAAACCCCGTCCCCTTTTCTTGGACTAGGCTAACCAAGCACGCCATATTTAAGCACAAGGCAGGATTAAAACAAAACAAAAGAACAGGTAGATCACAGGTTACTGTGTTTAGAAAATCCTAGGATGCTGTTTGAACCTTGCAAATAATCTCAAGAAAAATAAAGAGAAGGAAGATGTCCTCATTTGTGTGACAAACATCAGAGACACCCAGGAAACACAGCTCGAACGGGCAGAAAGGACACGTGACTTCACCAGCCGTCCTCAGAAACACTTCTTAGACATGTTGAGCCTGAATCTGTGCTTGTGTTTGAAACAAAGGGGGCTCCCGAAGGTAGAAGAGCACCCATGCTTTTTCTTCCTAATGGCCCATGGTACCTTGTAAAGTATTTGGTGGAATGAACGATGTCTCCTTCAGGAAACTTCACCCCAGGACCCCTGGTCAGTTACCCCTTTACCCTCCCACCTGCACTTCAAACCATTGGATCAGCTAGCTGTCCTCCTGTCTGTCTGCCTCTAAGAAGCAGTAGATTTAAATGTCTTCCCCAGACCTGCTCCTCTCTTGCATTCTCTATCTGGACTGATGGAACCCTCCACGAAGAAAAGCACTTGACTGTCTCTTGACTCCACCGTAAAAATGGCTACTGAAACTCTCCCACAATCCCGTGCCAGTCCTCCAGGGTCTCCGCTACCATTTCACACCTGGACCAGAAGACCTGAGCATCTGGGCACCAAATAAGCCATTTCCAGGCTGGAGATAAAATTCAGTTGGTAAAGTGCTTCTCCAGCATGACAGAGGCCCCGAGTGGAATTTACCACCTAAACTGGGTGAAAATAGCTCAGGCCTATAACCCAAGTACCAAGGCAAGAGGATCCTAGTTCAAAGCCAACCTGGGATACACGAGACCCTGTCTCTAAGTGTGATGATGGTGATGATGACGGCGTTCGTTCCCACCAGCCCTCCTTCTCCACTCCTGAGTGTCACTGTGCACACATTTTATGTCCCCCACCATACCTAAGATCTCATCCTGAATGGCTTAAGTTAGCTTATCTTTCAAGTTTTGATCCCTGACTGTTAGGGAGGGAACGGCCTAGGGAAAGATACACCTCGAATGTGGAACTGGAAGGGAGGAGGACAGAGGCACCTGCCCTGCCAGCCAAACCAGCTAAGCCAACCTGATCTATCTCTGGATGCTTCCTTCCTTCCCACACAGTGTTACCCCTGCCTGGACCCCCTGAATGCCAACTCCCAGTCCTGACTATTAAATTTCCAACTATCTTTCACGATTCAGCTGCTACCCCGTTTAGGGACATCTTCACTGCCTCTCCTCACCTTGCCAGCTACAGCTACTCCTCACGGTATATTAGCATCATTTTCATGTTTTCTTGTGACCGTGGTCATGGTTGACCCTTGACCTTCCGAGAACTGCGGAGCACAAGTGCTAGCTCTGTACTAGCAAATCTAGCAAATTCTTTGTAGCTCAAAACTGCAGAGGAGAGATTTTCATTATCTAAAAGCCTTTGGCTGCCTCCAACACAGAAAAGAGATAAGCAGTCTGTTCTTGAGAATGAAGGAGTGTGGTCAGCCCCAGGCAGACAGTCGGAAGGGGATGTTGAGAAGGGGAAATGAAAGCTGGAATGGATCTGGTGTCCTAAGTAGAAGAAGAGGCTTCACTGACTCAAGTTAAGATTAGAAGACGATGTCAGTCAGTGCCTGGGGTGAAGATGCAGGGCAAGGAGGGGCAGCTGCAAGTGACTTGAGAAGTTTGGAATCAGTGGCCCCCCTGGGGTAGGGGTGAGGGAATCTCTCTCTCTCTCTCTCTCTCTCTCTCTCTCTCTCTCTCTCT